>NC_041366.1:11688065-11988065 GCF_900634415.1 Cottoperca gobio | reverse complement strand
TAACTTATGATTTATGATACATTGCATCTTATGTGCCAATTATATAAATTCTTTCCTTCAACCTTCATACGATTTCCCCCCCAGTTTAACTTTTCCTTCTGTCATCTTTACTCTTCTCGCATCTCCATCTTTTGCTCTTCTCCCCTCCCACTCCTCTTTCCCGCCACTCCTCTTTTTTCTCATTTCAAAGGAGGATGAGGTTAAAGGAACGACACTGAGAGCAGAGCTTGAGAAGCTCCATGAGGAGAGGAACATGTTGCTGGAAACAATCGAAGACCTGAAGCAGTCGGTGGAACAGACGGTGACCTGTCCCGAACTGGATACAAAGGTGATTAACTACTAAGCAACACTAGAGTCCCTGTACTTATATTACAGGTTAAGGAGATTTGAACTGTCCTAATAAATTATGTCAGACTTTTAGTGTGAAAAGTAGAGCGTTCAACACAGTGTAGAGTGCAGCTGATGCATTGACTACAATTATTGGTGTATAAACATATTGTTAATTAATCTTTTACTTAACCAAACTAACATGTCTTCCTATTTGGATGAAACTAATTAAAACATCTTCTGGGCTATAGATGGGTACTTGGTGGCTTTGATTTAGTTTTTAGCTTTTTTTCTATGCATCACGAATTTACTAAAAGTAAAAGGCATTTTAACTGTTTAAGAGTGCCTTTGACTTTTTTCTTTCTGGTTGTTAAAAATCTTAAATCAACACTGCCTTTTGTCAGTGTAATACTATACTCTGACAACAGACAGCTGTGTACTGCTGAACCTTTTCACCTTGGGCATTCTTGAAGGAGGTCTAATCCTAAGCTTTATACGTGTCACAACTCGTTTTGTTTTTCAGTAGGTAGCTAGTGGTCCTTAACTTTGCTTTTCTGTCTCTGTGTGCGTCTGCTTGTGAATGTGTTGACAGGTCGAGCACAGTTTTACAGCATCCGCAGCTCTGGTTTCTGCTCTGCAAGCCAAGATTACTGCTCTTACTTTGGAGAAACAGCAACTTGCAAGCAAACTCAAGGTATGTAAGCCATTCATTAACGCTCATGAGTTCACCATAAACCAATGAATGGACATACTCAAGATAAGGGCAGCACAGTCTTCATGCGAGACGCATATTAACATATATAAAAGTAACATTTTTAAAGTATCCATATGGGCTTATTCCAATGTGATGGGGGACAAAATCCACAATCCTAATATATAAATAATATTTGGCTTCAGTAATCTGAGTTGGTCAAATCAACTGTATTTTCTTGATTAAACGCCAATAAAATGTAAGAAAATAATGAAAGATTTCCCACAACCTAAAGTGTTTTATTTAACCGCCATTACTATACCTACATATATTCTGTTAACTATATTATGTGACAAACATTTTTGCTTGAAAGATTACCAAAATCAAAATTGTTGCAAACTAATTGTCTGTAAATTGATTAATCATTACAGCTCCAAAAATGTTAAAAAAAAAGAAAGAAATAGAATCTGGATGATAATAATAATAATAATAATGGATGTAAAGGTGTAATCTGTGATCTCATATTTTCACACATCTCTTTTTTTTTAATCCCTTACCTCCACAGAAACGTCCCTCCCGCCAAGGAAGCGAGGACCTGAAGGACACCAGTCGTCCAAACAGCATGGCCTCCAACTCCTCCTTCCACTCCACCCAGGATGAGTTTGAGTCACTGCCACAAGTGGAAAGGGAAGACGGTTCAGGCGGAGTTTCTCTCGGGCAGGACGAAGAAGAGGGCAAAGAGGAGATCCGGCTGTTGAGACAGGCGCTAGAGAGCGTTCAAGTGAAACTGCTCGAAACCAGGAAGGAAAACCGCTCTCTTCAGGCCAAGCTGAAACCTGAGCAATGCGGAGAAAGAGAGGAGGATGAAAGCGTGAGGGAGAAAGGAAGCGAGGAAGAGTTGATGGAGAGTCTCGCAGAGCTTCAGGCGAAGCTGACAGACACTCAGGAGAAATACCACCAAGCTGTGGAGGAGGTGGAGGAGCTGAGGGTGCAGATAGGAAGGGGAGGAGGTGAGCTGATGGAGAAACAGGAGGTCCAGAGACGCGCATCATCCACACTTGAACATGAAGTAAAACAGCTGAGGGCCCTGCTTGTCCAATCGGGATCTGAGCAGGAGAAAGCAGCTCATCGAATCAGACAGCTGGAGGAGGCGCAGAGGAGTGTAAAGGAGAAAGAACAGAGGACTGCACAGATTGAGGAGCTGCACAAGGAGGCGCAAGAGGAGATTAGGATGCTCCAGGTGAATATTGGGCTCTTAACCTCTACATTACTGAAAAGGGAACTCCATATTCCACATATCAAAGTCAGTTTACAGATCTCAGGGTACTGCAAAAAGTTGCATTAAGTCTTTTGTGGCTCCAGGGGGAGCTGTGCACAATCTGATGAATTGTGAGATTGTGAAAAAGTAATGACACTTGAGTTAGTTGGAGCTGAAGACTACACTGAAAATGAAACCAATACGCTAGCCAGTACGAGCATAACCAAACTGTTGGCGGTCGAGTTGCAATCTGGGTAACGTAGGCAGAGAAGAATGTGTGGAATAAAAAAAAAAATATATTTCTGTTTCTGCTGCATTCATTTTGATCCCTTTTTTGCCCACAGTGAGTGCAAATGTAAATTGGTAGGGTACTCTCTATGTATAGAAGAGCACAGATAAAACTGCTTCAACATTGATTTATCCCGATTCATTATCTTTCAATTATTCCTTCTTTTAGGTCACTTCTAGAATTCAATATGTTTCAATGTTTCCTACTTCTTCTCTACAATATATCCCTTCTTTGTTGTCCCTGTTTAGGAGGCTCTGAGAGGCACAGTGCCAGTTGAAGCTGCAGCCAAAGACTTTGAAGAAATGAAGGCTGAGCTAAACGAGGTAAACGCTGGGTTGCAGCGTCGTTTGCTGGAACTCTCCCACTCCTACAGTGAAACCAAGAGTCAGCTTAGTGCTGCACAGAAACAGCTGGCGGAGAGCAGCGCAGCCTCATCTCCCTCCTCAGAACAGCAGCAGGACCAGGTGCTGATCAACAAGGTAGAGGAGCTACAGACGTTGCTAGCTGAGACAGAGAAGAAGCACTCTGCTTCTCAAGAGGAGATTTCACTGCTGAGGCAGGAGGCAGAAGCTCAGGCACAGAGCTCTGTGTCCCTGGCCGACCACACACAGGTGATGTCATCTCTGGGAAATGCCATCAAAGAGTTGGAAAGCCAGTCGGAGGCCCTGAAAGAGCAGCTACATCAGAAAGTCTTGCAGATGGAGGCTCTTCAGAACAGGTGAGAAGGAAAACTATGATTTCACATGTGGTTGATAGTGGTTGGAGTTGGTGCTCATGAAATGGTATATGAGCAGTGGAGAAATGTAAATATGTACATTTACTTGAGTATTTCCATCTTATGCTACTTTCTACTCCTACATTTAATAGTAAAATATTGTATTTTTTACTACATAACTGAGATATGTGAGAAGTATTCACATATTCATGCCTGTCTCTCTTTTTAATTGTTTGTAAGCTAGTTGTCATTATAACAATTCTCAGTGTTGTAACAGAAATGAACCTTTAGCTGTGTCTCAAACTTTGCCATGTTGAATTGGATGTTAAAGAAGGTGTGGGAACCCCGATTACTTACAATCCAGGTTTCTGATGTTGGCTGATAAAGTTGAACCAGCTTCAGAACTTTATGCTCGCTGGTAAAACTACTTTGGCAGCTTCAAAAACGTTCTTGTCTGCTATATGGCATGTACTCCAATACTAGTGGCCACTGCATAGTTATTTTATCTATTTCACTAAAAGGCTGTCGGCAGAGAAAGATGTCACCCCAGATGATTCAGTCTCTCGCGTGGAGTACGAGACCACACAACGGCAACTGGAAGGTGAGGCGAACCACCTGACGCAGCTCCTTCAGGGGGCCCTCAGGAAGCAGGACGAGATGGCTCTGGAGGCTGCTGAAGCATGGCAGAAGGTGAGAAGAAAAAAAACAGCTTTTCATACTGTGCATTTCTTAAAATTTACCTATCCACTCTCGATCCGTCCATCAGGCACGGGACAACCGTGCAGAGCTGGAGGCCCTGCAGGAGCTGGTGATGTCGAGGGAGAAGGAGAACCAGATGCTGACCACCAGACTGGCCGAGTCCCAGGATGCTGTGTGTCAGCTCAAACAGCTGGTGGAGAACCACGTTGCCTCTGAGAGAGAAAAGAACAAGAGGGTCAGTAACAATCTGGTGGCCACTGCAGAAGTACCGTCACTATTACAGTACATCTGTCCAACACTGTATTTCTAGGTATGAGTCCACCTCAAATTGAGGCTAACCAGGGCTCTGTTTCTCCTGTTATCATACTGTGTTTTTCAGAAAATGTCCTTTTAAAAAGGTGTAAAACTCAGCAGTTTCCCTTTAAAAAAATAAATAAAAAAAAAACCTGCCTCACAACTGGCAAAGTGTAAATATAGGGTCTACCAAATTATTTTGGCTTATTCTTTTTAGGAATAACTATATAGAAGAATTGCCAAATATTCTTGCTTATGGTCTTGTTTACTTATGTAAGTCATATAGATGCATCAGTATTGAATTGAGACTCATTCATAACCAATTTAAAAGCTCCTTGAAGTGGCTTTAACAGCATATTTGATGTTTTTCCTTCTCAGATCGATGACCTATCACGGGAGGTGGGGAAGTTGAAGGATGCCTTAAACAGCCTATCACAGCTCTCCTACAGTGCTGGCTCTCCCTCAAAGAGACAGCAGCAAAACCAGCAGCTAAACCAGCAGCTGGAGACGACGCAGCAACAAATCAAACAACTACAATACCAGCTAGCTGTAAGATTTGGTTAACACATAATAATTCAAATTTGAAAACAATAGATCGTACTTTATATTGAATAATTAAATGTAAAAGTGAAAAGAAATTGTATTTACCTCATGTTTTCTTTGTAGGAGTCAAAGAAGCAACACCATGAGATAGTGTCAGTCTACAGGATGCATCTCCTCTATGCTGTCGAGGTAAATCCATCCATTAGTTTGTCAAATTATGAAGAAATATTTTTCTTTTCTCACTTACGAGTGATAGTTGTTGTTTTATTTATTTTGTTTTGTTTTCAAATAAAATGTATGCTCCATCCCAATGCAATGGAGGTGAATGGAATTGCTTTTAATGTGCAATATACATATATAATATTAAGGTATTTAAATAGAAATGCAACAAAGCTTCAAACTATTTGGTACAGCTCTAGAAATAAACCGGCCCTTTACATCCCATTTGAGTTTGTTAACTGAACTGGTGCTGTGTGCCTTCAGGGTCAGATGGACGAGGATGTCCAGAAAGCCTTGAAACAGATCCTGATGATGTGCAAGATGCCAAGCCAAGCCAAGGAGGCCTGCTAAGACACACTGGGCCTGGTTTCCCAAAAGCATGAACTGCTGCTGTCAGCACCTGTCCCGTCTGAATTCACACAGTGCTTATGCTGATTACAAGCAAGGCCAACATGGTGCCTCTGGATTAACCTCGAGTATTTGTTAATGAGGAGTAGGTTTACAGTCCAGTTCATTGCCTTTGCTAATGTCATTTTTACCGACTAAGATCTTATGATGGGAGATGTTTTTGGGAAACCCCAGCCCAGCATACAGATACTGTGCATTAGCCAACTGACCATTCAAATGAATGAGTGAACCAAGAGGTTCCAGCCAAATTTATAATCTCAGTATGTGCATGTTAACACTACAGTGTCAATGTGCAGTAACCTTAAATCACATGCAAAACATGCGTGTGTACTTTGTTACAATGTGCGTCTCAGTTGGCGCTGCTGTTGCTAGTATCTATTTTATGATACAGCAGTGTTAGTATTATTTGACTTGTCTAAAGATTTCATGGTTGTCAACATTTTCCTGATGCAATCTAAATTATTTGTGCCCTCTTAACAATGCATGTGACTTTGCTCAACGATCATACAAATGTTTTGTTTTTTTGGCCGCACTTCAATGAAGAAAAAGCATGATACTGTTTGTATTGCTATTTTCTTATTAGCACAAAAAAATGATAAACACAATTACTTTACTGAATTGTATTACCACGCCATATTTTCTAAGATACTGTACTTTAATGAAGAGGTTTGATAGCTGTATTTTTGATGGCCTTGTTTTGTGTGACACCTGAATCAGTTCATGTTCCTGTTATTATTCATATTTTAGATATAAGGGGTTGAATGAGTTTACTGTAGTTAAAAAAAACATTTCAGTTGTAACAAATGCCCAACAGTACGGGCTCATTATGTGTCTTTTTGACTCGGAGGATAGTTGAAAGTGGCTTTCCTCTCAATCTTACACATTGGTCTTTTGTTCAGCAATTCCTTACTTGAAAAGAATGCAAAATGTGTTGGCTGAAAGCAAATGGTCTGCTGTCACATGCCTGTAACCAGACGGTATCTTTCTGGCTCTGTAGTACCTTTGACTGAGAATTACTGTCAATATCAGTTATTCTCAATTGTCATAGATGCCAATTTCACTAGCCTTCCTTGTACTTACTTATTAATTTATTTACTTTTACCAAGAATGTCTGGTTTCTGTCTTTTTATTTGTGATTCTCCCATCTCTTTCAGTGTTTCTGTGTAGGTACGGATTTTACACTGTACAAAAAACATTTCAAATGTTCTTCTTTGAACGTGTTTTTAGATCTCACTCCTTTGCCTTAGTACTGTATTTAGAGCCATATGAACTTAGATATCACACTTCTTGAGATTATTAAGAACACACCCAACACTAGTCAGATTAAATTAATTTGTATGCGACTGGCCCACTTTCTTTTTTTAAATGTGTTTTTACTAAACATCATTTACACCTGATTTGTTAGACCCCGAGTAGAGCGTTTGCTTTATTTCATAGGTTATAGAATATCATAAATCACCTTTCTCTAGGCCTTGACTGAAATGTTTTGTAACCAGAAAGGGAAAAGAAAGAAACTACTCTTTTGTTGGTTGTTTCCTCACTAACAGTTTTGTAGTGACTTGAAGAAGAAAAAAAAAATGCTTGTTTGCCAACTGCTTTGTTGCCCACATTAATACATTTTCAAGATACTGTACATCCTGTGTCTGTTTTGTTTTACATGTGAAAATGACCTTTTGTAGGAACGGTAACGATACTTAATTTGAAGCTTCAATCGCATTTTAGCATAAAATGGAAAGTGTTCAATTACATTTGTCAGTGTCATGCAACAACTACAGTACGCCAAACCCACATGTTTACAAGCCACCACAGATTAACATACATTTTCAAACACGACGGTCAATCTTGAAAAGTTTGTAAAAGAAGGCAAATTGAATCGCATTAAAACTAAGCAACCATGTCACTTGTTTACCAGAATATGTCATGGTTTTGACACCCTTAATGTTCTGGGCTTTACGTCAGATGTTTGGTTTCATTAAATCTTTACCAACAAAGTCAAAAGCTGTTCCCCTGTTAGCCCAAAATAGGCCTTAATGTTGTCACAAGTATGTTTAGATAAATCTGATTTGACTATAATGAAGTGCAGGATCAGTTTAAGACTGAACAGGCAGTATATGACCACTAGATGGCAACGTTTGCCAAAATGTTATCTCTTATCTCTCCCATATGGCCTTCCCGCTCACGCACTTAACAAATGGGTGACAAATTGTAGGAAAAAGATGTATAAATTCTATGAAATGATTTTGAGGAGTATGAAAATGATGTGCATGGGGCTTTCAGAGTAACCAGATCTCAACCTTTTGAACTCCTATGGGATATTTGGGACTGACGTGTTAGACTGACTCTCCACGACCGTCATCAAAACACCAAATAAGGGAATATCTTTTATAAGAATGGTGTTTTATCCCTCCAGTGGAGATACAGAGAGTTGTAGAATTTATGCAAAGGAGCATTTGAAGCTGTTCTGGTGGCTTGTGGTGGTCCAATAACTTAATAAATCGCTACAAATGTTTTTTTTCCTTTGATTTGTCCCCATATAAACTTGCACATGATATCTAGTGTACAGTTTCTGTTCTCGTTCTCTAGTTAAATGCATTAACTCTCACCTCCTCCAGAATGGGAGTAAGAAATAAACACTTGAGTTTGAAATGCTGGGTGAAAAAAAAAGAAAAAATCTGATTCATTGTTGATTTTCCTGTTGGATTAGGCACACCATCCTCCATGTCAACACTCTGTCCTCCCTCAATGTCCACTCAGCTTTGACTCTTAGAAGTCCTGCCAGCCCGAGTAATTTATCTGCCGTTCTGTTTCCTCTAACCGGTGGCACAACCACTTCGTTTCCTGCCCTGTGTTCTGCCCGCTGGGCAAACACACATGTCCGTGTGCACGCAAGAAACGACACACATTCATACAAGCACACACACTTCTGCCTTTACGCAACAACTTCCTGTCAATCTTGCTTTCCCACACGTTCTGCCCTCAGGCCTTGGGGGTTAGTGGAGAGAGATCTGTGCTGTGATCCTAATCCAGCTAGGGCCCATATTTGTCAAGCATTGCAGTCTGTGAGTGAGTGGCAGGATGAACTCTGCTTGGCTCAACGGAAATATTCAATTTGACGAGGATGTTGAAACATGGGACCGTTTTAAAGTCATTTCTGTTGCTTATTTAACGGAGTTTAACAGTATTTTCAGTCTTTAAAGATAGATAAAAGTGTTTTCACACAATGTCACGTATATGTTATTCATCTGCTTGTTCTAATAGAAGTAGAGCTACAACCGATTATCTATGGAAAGAAAATGAAGTTTATTTATTTGACTGTTGCCTCTGTGTTTAGAGTCCTGTCTGTCTAACTTTTTATGGTACTGTTACCATCTGATCAGGTCTCTTAAGAATGAGACCCTGTGTCTCAATGAGATTTTACCTGTATAAATAAAGGCTAAATAATACTTTGATAATTAAATAGTTTGCATGTAACTTGACATTTCTCTGTAATCCAGCACAATGTTTCTTATGTTTGGACACTTGCTAATCTGGACTAGAATTGAGGCAGTGAAGTTCAAAGGGTTAATGGATTAAAGACAGCGAATGATGAGGGGATCCAGAAATGACCCCTGAGGAACACCAGAGGACAGATAAGTATTTTGTGATTGACACACTTTCCACAAAAAGGACAAAAGAAAGATGGCTTATGATATATTAATGCAAAAGTAAGTGGCTTAATTCAGGAATCAGGATCAGGATCATTTTGTGTAGAGATAAAAGTTCAAAATGAAGAGTGGAGACAATGTTAAGAAGTCCTAACAGAAGGTCAAAGCCCAGGAGAGGAAGGCTGCGGCTGAAGGAGCCCATTCAAGGAGGACAAGAGAAGAGGTTGTGGCCAAGAGAAAAAACATGGAGAGGCAAAAGTAGCATATCAGGAGAGAGGGACAAATGTATATGTTGAATCCCTGGAAGGATCATTAATCTGCCACTAAGACACTCCACTGAAGTGGCGTACAAACCTGTATAGGCTGCCAGAAGCACAAGATGAACAGGCTGGGGAGGGGAAGAGGGAGTTGCTGATGAAGAGATGACTTTTCTAGTTCGTTTTCTTGACAACCATGACTCACTACTGATTTAGCACAGCAGCAACAAAGTAGTGCAGTTTCCGCAGCCAAGTTGCTACTTTTGGAACATTTTTAACCTTTTATATCCGTGTCTTTGCTAACTGTTTGTTTATACTGTGTATTTCATACTAATCAAGGTTTGTGGGCTCAGTAAATATTGTTGAATGGCTTCTCACTAATGTGCGTCATAGGCCGTATGCTTGGTCTCAGTGAGCAGGGCTGCCTTATCTTCTCAAGTGTTGGTACTTGTATTTGCCAGTATGTGTTGATTCTTTAATGAAGTATTATTCGAAATATTTTGGCTGCTATTAAAGACATCTGGACTGGGGATCTTTGACGATGATACATTTACAGAAAGTTATTTTTAATGTGTCAGCATGTGAGACAGAGCTAATGACCAGCTACTGCAACCTACACGTAAAGCCTTCAAAGCTCAGCGTTTCCTCTGCCACCGAAACGTCTGTGCTGCATCTGAACTCTGCCCTGCCACTGATCAAACTGTAGTTAGTTGTACCCACAATAAAATCAAAGACTATTAAAGAGCATCACTTCACTGTGGGTTGCACTTTCCACCACCATGGGAATAATAAAGATAGTCAGCTGTGCATAAAAAGATGTGCACACACCATCATGTCACAGTTCTGCATGTGTGAGCTTCCTGTGGTGTTACTGGGGATTAATACATGCAGCAAAGGGCCGCAGGTCGAATTCAAACTCTGGCCATTGTGGTTCAGCTCAGCCTTAGTACATAGGACACCCACTCTACCAGGCATTTAAACTTACAAGGCCAGAACTATATAATCAAAAGTATGCAGACGCCCCTTTCTGCAGTTCATGTGCTTTTGGTCTGGCACTGGTTTTCTGAAGAACTGCACTGGACTGTACGGAGCCCTGACCTGAAACCCATCAAACACCTTAGGAGCCAGTTCGAACATTGAGGATGAACCAGGCTTAGGCGTGGGGGTGGGGCTAGATGTGATATTCGACAATATCAAAGTGCAAAGAATCTGCTGATCAATAACCACTCAGGTTATCAACTTGAAACCAAAACCTCAATTTACCAAAGAATGTCAAGTATAAAATGAGCTTCAATTCAATAGTACACTAGCGGCTTATCTCAACTAAACCTCCTGCATCTGCCTTCACGGGGAAGTGTTGAACTTTGTACATACTAATGTCCACCACATAGAGCGAGCCCAGACCTTCTCCGTACACTTATTTTTACATAAACGATACATCTACAACAGATTATCTGTTAAAAATAATTACATTGTGACATTTAGCCGTGCTAAGTGTGTCTTAGCAATGCTGGGGACAATTGGGTTTTGGCATCCAGGCTCCCATAAACAGTGAGGGGGGTTTTGGTATGTCAGTAATCTCCGTCATGATAACTACTTGCGTTGTTGCGTAGTCATGTTGTCATCAAGGAACTTTTCCGTATCACTGACTGGCTCTCTCTTTGGCAGAACATTGTTTGTTTACATGATTATTTATGGCAGGTCCGACAACGGGAAATAAAACAGCTTTGACACATTTCCAAATTCTAAATTGTGTTGCTGGTAACTATTTTTCAACAACTGCCATCACCTAATCTCTCATTTCACTTATCTTCACTAAGCTTTACTCTTATTTTCTTTCCATCCTTCTCTCGCTCTTTTTCATCTCTTCCATCTGCTGTACATCTATATGGTTTGTCAACATTGTTAACATGCTTACGTTCCATCTAATACGACCACATTTTATTGTCAAGTAATTAACTGATGTGTGCAACATGTTGTTGCTGTGTTCCAGCCACCAAGCCACCAGCCACCAAGCCGTCAAATGTTCTCAGTTTGTCTAATGCAGGCTGGCCTTGAAACAAGACCCTGCAGTAGACGAATGGAGGGGCGTAAGAGACGCATGCAGCTTAATTGCTGCAAGATGTAACCTCGCCTGCAGCCTACTGTGGCCCACAAACACACTCACACACATTCATGCACATGAAAGCATGCTCATACACACATTTATTTTTTATTTTTTAAAAGCCCACAAACACACAATCAAACGTGTACACATAGTATATGCAGTAAAGACAACACAAACTGCTTTAAGCGTGTTACTAAATTACAACATGGATGGATTTGTGGCTCCGCGTCACGGCATGGGCACCAAACTTCATAGACACATTTTTTGTTTGTTTGCTGGTGAAAAACAAGGTTTTAACTATCCTTTGATGAAGAAGACTCAAAACTCATTCTCTCTGAAGCAAACCGAATGTAATCAAACCAAATCGAAATGATTGAAAAATCTACGAGTTTCGTTTCCTGAAGGCATCTTAAGACGGTCTTTGAACCAAAGTCTAATTGATAAAAGATGATATTAATGCAACGATGATTTTGAGTAATCTACATTTGGAAGAATCCCACGAAGCAATACTGAATAGAAATGACGAGAGAGTAGAGAGACAGGAGAGAAGCTCTGGCCTGATTTGATCTTCTATACGAGGAGCTGAAGCCACAAAGGGAGCTCCTCTGAATTAAACCATTACGATGTAATATTTCTAGGAAAGCTAAATCCATATACTGTATGGGAACATTTCATGCAGTCAGAAACGATAAAGAATCTGTGACAGCTCCATAAAGAATCAATTGGAAAAGTTGGAATAGGTGACTGTAACAGTACGTGGGAACATTTCCTCTGAGAAAACACACATATTAAGACTCAAATCTAACAAAAGATCACAAAGAAATTCACAGAATTCAGTCTCATCTTGATTGTTGCTCCTGGCGGCACACCAGCATGACATCACAGACTACAGCTCCAGTTTCTCGCTTTTCGGTTCCCCTAAAAAAGAGATTTGACGGTGCTACGCCGTGATGATAGCAGATGGGATTTCTTAAATTGAGTGGTATTCCCCTAACAACTGCCGCACCATCTCTGGGCACGCTGGTGCGTTCGCTGACATCACCGAGCTGACTGCAGATCCGCTGGCGGCAGTAACCCAGGTCACCGAGATACAATTACACTGATGACTGTGGAAGACCACAAACACAGCGGACCACAGAGAGGTTCACCAGCACAGAAACACTGCAAGTGGTGTATTGTGAATATCAATAAGAGCCATGGTTATGATCATATAATTACAGATTGGGAATGTGTCTGCCTGTCTATGTTGATTTAGGACGGAGGGAACTTTCAATAAGAATTTAGAGACACATGTTGACATTACCCATTTTGTTCCTAAACAGGATTCAGTTCCTATCATGACCCACTTACTTCTTTCTTCAGTATCTAAAAAAGTGCCAATTTTTGCCTTGTTGTGATTCAATAATACATTATGATGTGCTGCATCCCAGATCACACGTGCTCTTTGTCTCTGTGTAGATGTGGGATAGTTGGATGCGATCCCTGATCTGAGAGAGTTTTGGCTGCAGATCCAAACCCCAGAGATGTTTATTTCAGCATCTGATTTAGCACAGAATGATTGTAGCATTACTGTCTGGAGGTGGGGTAATAGCAGTGGGCAGAACAAGGCCTTTGATCAGGCTATTTTCTGGTTTGTGTTTTACATTATGGCATCTTACAAATATGTTAATAGCGATGTCAACTTACTTGTGTCCCAGGGCACCTACACTTTGTAAACCAATCATATAAGACAATCTAATTATATGATTACTTGTATATTGTGAAAAATATGTGTACGTAAACATTTGGCAGGGAGCCATGAAACTGAAGAATCTGGGCAGGGAAAAGGTTTCGACAGCGTGTCAATGTTAGATCATGTGAAAGAGGTCGGGGGAAAAAAAGATCTTAATTTGACTATTTATCTTTCAAGCTGGATAATAACGCTCACACTATCTTTCCCAAGAGTCCTTCTTATTCCAAACAGACTTTGAGAGTTTTCATATATCACTGGAGTGTATACCTGCGCGCTGAAATAGTGGAGACCCTGTGATTTAATTACCTTGCCCTGTTCCTACTCTAGGCCAGGCTTCCCAGTTTCAGTCCCTCGGCCTCCCCACATCAGGTTCTGATGAGTCCTAACTGGAAACACGTGGTCCACGCTGGCTCCCCCGACAGATGGGACAATATCATATTATTAATGACAGAAAGAGAGAGACAGAGGGAGGGAGAGAGAGAAGTGGAGAAGGAAAATCCTCCCTCCTCAAAGGTTTGCTGGTCTTAAATAGCTCAGCACTGAGCTGCCGTCGCTTCTGAGGAAGTTATTATAGGAAGGCAGCACGTCTGTGTTTGCATATGGAATATCCTCTCAATCTAACTCAATACTCAGCAAGCTTAGTCCTGTGTCACTCCTCTTGAAGCCGCTGAACTCTGGACCCTCGTGCACACTCACGAAAAGATATCCACAAGTATGTGGACACCACTTTTGTGTCCTTTTGTTCTGAGGCCGTTTTTCTGCTTAGTGTAGTTCTTAAGGAAACTCTTAATGTTACAACTTCCAATGATATTAGGTTGGAGAATGCCCTCTAATGCTTCAACATGACAATGCCTCATGCACAGCACTGTTACCAGCTTGGACTGAAAAATGGACGAGGAACTAATTACTTGCATTTCTGAATTTCCAGAACACAACAATTACAAATTGGCCTCATACCGAGACCAGATAAAAAATATATTTACTTGGGAAAATATCAACATGCAGATGCAGCTACCAAAAAAGAGTCTCTGAAACGCAGCAATCTCCTGCAAGTTATTGTAGTCCTACTTAATAGAGATAGCTAAGAACAAGACTGCCTTGTGCGAGAGATGAAGTCAGACTATTAGTTGATATAATCCTATTCATCTATTAAAAAACATATCTTTGTGAAATCAGCTCTCAACAGCCAACATCAGTGTTTCACCTCACGTATGCTCTTGTGGCTGAATGGGAGCAAAGGTTTTGACTACATTTATGCTGCAAGGTATGAGCTTTATTTCACTTTGTCTCCTGCTGTCAGGCAATATTCATCAGCGCCCTGACCCTCGATTACATAGAAAACATCCTTGTGCTACAGGCTGAGTCACAAAGGCTGGATTCCCCTGCACCGAATTACTCCAAGAGCCTGAGGCCATGTATCCCGCCAGCGCAGGAAACACTGAGCATTTACAGATCGTGGAGGTATGGGGGTGAACTGCGGGAGAATGGACATGACCTTTCTCCTTTTAAGATGAACTCTTGTGGCGAAATCCTGCAAGCAGCATAATAATGACGATGATGTGTTTTTAGAGGCTTGGGTGTCCACATACTTTTGTGTATGTCGGTGCAACAAACAGATGAATAATTCCTCTTGAACTGCACAGGTATTGGGCACATAAGAGCGCACGCTGAGCGACAATTAGGTGCTCTGCTGCTTTAATGGCTTTTTTCACCCCCAGTCACCACTGATTCACTTTGTATCAAAGTACCGGAAACTACATTAACGCTGAGTCAAACCACCAGAAAACACCTCCGTCTCACTCTTTCATTTGCCCTCGCTCACACCAACACACACGTGTACAGTGCCACGGCATATACACAGGAAGGGGTCTCTGAGTTTGCAGTCAAGTGACAAAGAATTTACAGGCGTGTTGTAAGGACCTGTAGGTCTAAGTGTGCATGTGAGTGTGTGACAGAGTGTGTGTGAGAGAAAGAACGAAAAAAACAGGTCTGACACTAGTCTATGAGTGCCTTATTAAAAAGGTGAGAAGTGAGTGCAGTGTCTGGAGGAGGGGGTTAATTGTGCTCTTAAAAGAGGACTTCAAAGGGAGGCTGGTGTCAGGGCTGAGGGGCATGAGAGAGGAAGAGGAGGAGGAGGAAGAAAAGATACTATAACTGATGTTAAGGCTCATGGGAATATCTGGGAAAGGGCTGAACTCAGGGCAAGGTAGTGTTTGGACTGAAAAATATCAACAACCATTACATGGATTCACATGACATTTGGTACAAACATCACTTGTGCCCATAGATTGAATCTTATCGACTTTGCCGACCCCCTGGTTTTTTTAATCCAGCAACAGGTTAAAGTTTTCACTTATCCAGTCAAATATCTTTATATTTCACAAAACGACATTCATGGTTCCCAGATGATGTTCCTCATGACTTGGGGATTGTCTAACTTCAGGTGCCACCATGCGGTTACAATTTGTTGTTTTCAGTTAAATATGTAAATGCCTGTTGAATGGATTGCCACAGAATTGTGTGCAGACATTCATGCCCCCCTCAGGATGAATTGTAATCATTGTTTTTGGTCTCTCAAATACTTATGACCATGTGTGTATGAGCAAATGTTGACAAGCTAACTGCTGAACCTGCTAAACATCAGTGTGTTAACCTGCTGATATTAACATTTAGCTAAAAACACTAACGTGCTTCAGTACAGTGAGGCCGTAGACCAGGGGTGCCAAACATGCGGCCCGCCAGGGGGTCCAGTCCGGCCCGCGGGAGGACTTTGCAAAGTGTAAACATTAGTTGTTTTGATCATAAAGTAAAATACTGTTTCAGATACCTGTGACGAAATGTTGTGTGCCTTTGTAGATACACTGATCTGTAAGTTGTAACGCACATGTGTAAATGATAAATGAGGCATAATATTGGTGAAATTGCAGCTTCTTTTCTAAGACATTTCAGGTTCATAATGTTTAGTAAAAAGATAGTTCATTAAATTTGAACATTTTCAGAATGTACTTGCTCTAAAACGAAGGGAAACATTTGGAGTTGTGGTTATTTATAGGTTATTATGATATGATTTTACTGGTCCGGCCCACTTGAGATCACATTGTGCTGCATGTGGCCCCTGAACTAAAATGAGTTTGACACCCCTGCCGTAGACTCTTAGTTTAGTTTTTTGGTAATTTGGGTACAAATGTAGTTTAAATGTAAAGAAGTGAAGTATACATGTGCAGCATGGCTGTGTACTCTTTGTCTTGTTCCTTAAATATAAATGAAAACCAATTATCAAAATTGGTTTAAATTAGCTGTCAAAAACTATTTCAATCTCAGGCCTAGTTTTGACTTTATTCGACTTCTGACGTGTCGTGTGGGCACATCACACACTAAACAAACTCAAAGTATCTACTGGTCATCAATATTTATTAGCAAATCCTGCTCTCTATAATTACTAGCAAAACTTTGCTCTTGGTTACAAAGTCAACTTCAGTAACCAAAATGTTCCAAATGTTAACAGATGATTGATTTAACTGGTCGTCAGTAACAGCTCCTCTCATGAGCTTTGAGCCCTCGTCCTCCCTGACCTCCTGATTGGTTGTGTTAGATGTTAGCTTAATGTAGCATAGATGATTGTACATTATCATTGTTCTAATTAGCCACTCTAACAGGCAGCTGTAAAGCAGATGTAGGAGTGCAGCTCAGACTAAACACGGCAGAGCCAGAGGAGACGGATTCAAATTCTCCGATATTGCTGTTTGTCGGGTGAGAAACTCACATCTCCAATACCTAAACTGTTTAGAGACTAAGGGAAACAGCTGTATTTTTGGCCAGATTACCATATGCTGCATATTTCTGTTTATGATATGGTGATAATAATACTTTTACAAGTCACCGCAAATTATTACAGTACATTTAGCTATTAAATATATTAGTTTGCTATTTCCAAGTTTAATTTTTCAGAAGTTCTTTTTGCTTCCTCCCTTAAAAAATGCTAGAAAAACGTGACATGGCTTCTCATGAAAAATAATAGCATGTGATAAAAGAATCAGACTGCAAAAAAACTTCTAAAAACAACTTTCTATTCATAAGTTAAATGAGATTTACCTCAACCAGCTACAACATTAAACTTCTGCTTACATATTAATTCATCAATGATGTAATGTTACAATTTATACAACATATAACATGCTGCAATGGGGCCGTTCAGCCTAATGTGAATTTGTCCCTTTTGATACTTAAACCTGCAATAACTCTTTTTTTGGGCCACTCGGGGGGAAGTGAAAGACTGTAAACGCAACACGGACATATTATCACCTATTAAAGATATAGCAAATGGTTACCAACAATTGTCTATTTACACATCCAGAAGTTACAGAGCAACATTAGCATTGACTTGATGGATTCAAGTGTAATATTCACTTTCCTTTCAGCTCGGCTCTTGGTCTCTGTATCTGGCTTTTTAGTTGCTGAATCGCTGATGTCTGTCTGCTGGTTGGGGCGGAGCAGGGAGCCTATACAGTCAGTTTTTAGAGCTTTTTCACTGAAAACAGCTGCCAGCTGCATTTGTTAACAATGCCAATGAAATACATTTTGAATTCAGGACTTGTGGTTTTGCTATTTTCGATTAAGAAAAGGATAAAAATACATCTTTCGATACTACAAAAAGGCACAGCTTTAAATGTAACGGTTGAAATAACAGATATGTTTCATGTCGATTAACCAAATGTGAAATACTTTTATGCCTATGTGAACCACCTTGTGCTCCCTGGGAGGGAGAAAACATGGACTCAAATAACTCCAGGTGTTAAACTGTTACGCTCTGTAGAAAAGAGCACACAGTGGCAGGTCACTACAGCAAGTACAGTAATGTTAAAACCCTGAACGCAGAACGCAGAGCCGACTTCAAGGCTCTCACGAGACCTGTCCATAGCATCGCTTAAGATTGCCAATAAAACATTTTTAAATCAACATTAGAACTTTTACATTAATTCATGGTCCATCCATGTTATTTCACCTGACACTGATTACCCTCCTCTTGGACAGATGGTTTTGCAGCTCTTGCGTTGAGGGATTTTACCCAACCGCAGGCCCAAAAAATAGAAATGAAAATAGAATTTGTAGCTGAATCAACTTGGCCTGCAGCGCTTATGTGTCTTATTGCATCTTTGAGAAACTATTTCAGCGCTGTTCAAACCATTTGTCTCGTGTAATGTTAGCAGGTATGCCATCAAACATCTAGAGACTTTCTTGGAGCACAGAGCATATTATGAGAATAATTGCTCTTCAGATGAGTTCATAATATTCTGTACTTTTCTTGTCACCTGTATGTAAAGCTTAACTGCTTTAATTGCCTTTTCTTTATACTGCATAACCACATACACGTGCAGCTTTAAAACTAAAGCGATGCCCGTGCTTACGTGACACTACAATGTTGGCCTCCGACTGAGGTATTCCCTCCCAGCACCCGTCTGACAATAATTACAATGATTCATTTAGTTTTATTACAGAACAGACATCTCTCTTTGTGTGTGTCTTGGCCCGGGGAGACCGAAGTGTCTCTAAGTGACGGGTCTTTAATTACAAGCACAAACAAACGACACCACGTACATATGTTCTGGTTTACTGTAATGAGGGAGACACCAGCATGGAAATAATGTCATCGCACAAAGGATTACAGTGAAAGAGATATCAAAATCTTTTTATTTTATCTTTCTCTGCGTCTCGCTGTGAACAGCAATCATTGACTGTAAATTCAGTAATCCAATCTGCTGATATTGCTTTGATCCATTGCGGTTTTTGAGGCAATGAATCTACATGTACTTATAGTAATGGATTAGATCTAGAGTACCTGGCCCTTAGTTGTACTTCTCATCAGGGCCTTACAGCAGTTTAACCATGTGTTTCTGATCAGTTCAATTAATCACCGTTTATCTGGGCAAGGTTAATTTCTCACCGGGCAAAAAAACTAAACAAAACACCAGCTTTTTCTACCATGTCATGCTCTCTGTCTCTGTCACCTGCTGGAGCTTTGCTTGTCAAATGTCCAGAGCAGAGAGGGGTTGAATTACAAACCAAACTTGGTCTGTGAGCTACAGTCAGGTACCAGGCGAAAGGAGCCTGGGAGCGGTATGCACACATGTACAAACTCTAAGTGGTGTTTTTGTGCATGGTTTTCTGTATGTATGTATGTGTGTGTGTGTGTGTGTGTGTCAGTGTGTGACCAGAAACACCAGGCTGTGTGAGTAATGCCTTAGCCTTTGGATGTCTCTCATATGTAGCGACGTCAGAGCCTGTTAGTAAATGATTAATCAACAACTTTATTTGGGCTAATGCTGTCTGATAGCATTTTTCCTGGAAGCTCTGGAATTCGTCTTCACAGCTGGACTTTTACAAGATCTCTCGGCTCTGCAAGGGAGTGACAAAGGGAAGAAATGCTTCGGTGTTGCAATAGTCGAGTAACTTCTTGGCCAGTGAGCCGATACATAATATATCAAAGACTGACGACAGATAAACTCTGCAACAACACTAGATGGCAACTATCATTAATAATAATCACTAAACAAACAACATCAATAATAAGAGTAGCAAACTGAAGTAGGTGTTATTAGTTTTTATGATGCATTACAAGCACACTAAGTTTTCTTTTTCAACTGAAATCAAAACTAGTGCAAACACTGGCTTAAGGTTATCTTGTCATGCATATTAGTGGTGATATATTGTGTTGCATTTAACCTTTCTCCCCGTCTTTCTCTCTCCATCTTTCTTAGATAACAACTTCAGCACTTGTCTTTATCGCCCAGACAAATTGTTCTCTTGACATCATTGCTTGTTTCATATATCACAGCCCACCCACTCTTCTCAATACTCCCCCTCTCAACACACATCCCTAAAAGCTTTAGCTCATTTGCTTAGTTTACCATGAGCCATTATCCTTCTCACTATTTTTTTTTAACTTGTTGGGCGGTTCCTATTTTTATATTAAAGGCATTTAAACATTGAGTTCATAGATGAAAAATGGATCATCATCATAAAAAACTAAGACTAGTACTAATACTACGAGTATTTTGTATCCCCGGCACTCTTGTTCTACCTCCCTACATCAAGAAGACTCCTCTTGATTTCACGCTAGCGGCTGGATATGCTAGATGTGAGGGACAGACGTATATAACGTCAGACATATTGACAGATTTACCACTGCAAGGATCACTGCATCTGCTGCTGGGTTATCAGGGGACCATATGAGCGTGCTGGAAACTGGAGTTTTGAATTGATTTAGGTTTATCATTTCACAGAACCGAAATATTTCACAAAATAAAGATTGTTGTAACTTTTCAGGAACCTGATAAAAATGTTACAATTATTTAGTCGTGTGTGCGTGTGTGTTTCTGTTTGCATGGACATCAACAAGAAAAACAATAATAGAGGGGGAACAGACAGGGAGGCGGGCTGACACAGATATACGAAAGTCAAAAAACAGACATGCAGCCAATCAGAGAGACATACACAAATCACCCTTTCCTACTAAACTCATCGAGCTGGCATGACCCACTGCAGGAGGTCCCTACATGCTGAACAGACACGACTGTTAGATGGATTTAATAGGATCCACAGAAACCAAACTAAACGGTTATGCTAACAATTAAAATGGAAAATGAATGGAAATCTTTACCATTGGACAAACAAAGATTTGTCTGCTTTGAAATGTTTGCTTTTTTCAAAACCATCAGCACACACATACATACACACATATATATATATATATATATATATACACACATGCTTATACTCTCATAAGGTGCTCCTGGTGTATGCTTTATCAGATGTTAAAAATGAGGAGAGGAAACTATTTTCCCACAAAAACAACAACAAAGACTAACAAAGTGGTGCTGGAGAAATCAGTTATTATTTCTGTTAAATCGTGTGACTCTTACCATTAACTATGGGATCAGACAGATCAACCTTTACAATGATCTGAAACAGCTGCTTTTAGGATCTGGGAAGAATTGTCTACCTATTTTGAAAAAAAAAAAAAAAAGAGGTTCAAAGATCAAATCCAAGCACATCTTGCAGTGCAACCTTCTGTACGTGCAAGAGGTTTTGCAACGACTGGCACAGACGATTGACGGCCACTGCTAAAAATTTGAAAAAGACATATTTCCCCCTTTGCGAGACTTCAGTATTAAACTACAATGCCTTTCCGCTGTTATTGCAATAACGTGCAGCTGTAGGCAGCACTTTTCCTACACAGAACAAGACCAACCGCGTATATCCAACTAACTGACACCTACAATGCCCAACAATTAAATAACAAAAGGCATCATTTGTAAATATAGTGGTGCTGGAGGAAAAGTCCAGTATGACTTCTCCTCTTCCACTGTCTCCACTTTTCTGCCTTAACCTCCCGTCATGAATGCTTGATTTACCAATGTTACCCTTGGGTTCACTGCAAACCCTCTAAGCGTCCGTGTTAGTGATGAATTTATAGTTATATAGTGTTTGTTCTAAATTAGGTAAGACATTGTGAATATTTTAAAGGTTTTTTATGTGTTTCTTGCAAAAAAATGTGTTATGCTAATCAATTTAATCAGTAGCATGGCTTTCTGTTACTTTGACGGGTGAAAGACGTCTGACTTGGAGAATTAAGTTTCAGTGGACCATGATCCAGGTGCCGCCTGTTGAGTGAGCGGATGTCTTGTCTCGGTCCAGTGGACCAGTGGATGTCAGGTTCGGGATTAAATCCTTAATCAGACACGATATAATGAGGTTTCAAACCAGCAACCCACTGGGACAAAGTACCGTAATCCGCACCAGTGAAAGGTTGAGTAGTCATCGAATCATGCGTGTTTGTTTTAGGCTCAGCGGGAAATGGCTGAGAGTTACAATAATGTTATTTTTCAGATTAGTCTATTGCCTCTCAAAAGGCAAATGTTAACTGTCAAGGTTCATTATAAATCTCAGCTTCTAAAAGATCATCTTAAAGGAAAAGCAGTTAATTAATTATATGTCTGTTCTAGAAGAAAATGTTGATATGTGTCTTGAATAAACCAAGAATCAAAGAATTAGTGTCCATGATGTGCCCATGTGTTTTGTGTAGTCTATTTCGATGGATAAAAATGATTTATCAGGCCGGTCATGGACATTATAAATAAAGAGAAATGTAGAGACAGAAAAAGAAACAGACACGGAGAGAGAAGGGGAGTGAGGGAATTTGTAGATGGGCTATATTTCTTAAGAATTAGTTCCAGTTGATGAAAAGAAGAAAGAACAAGACACATGAGAATGAATATAAAGAGTTCAGCAGATAGAGCTGCATGCAGGTCGGTAGTTAGGTAGAATGGGAACTAATATGTAGAAGTCATAGAACGTCACGGCCCTCCTTTAATATTTAGCCAGAGCCACGCATAAGACTCTTTTACAAGAGTCCATCAAAAAAGAAATTCTCAGATTTCCCTCGTGGCTTTATGGTGTTTATGGAGCCATTTCTCTTTACAGTATGACCCATTTATGACTGTGATTCAAATAAATGTAATATTTTATTAAAAAGGTTTGGGAACTGCACATTTCTCTCTCCGGGTTGTCACGTCGAAAGTCTTAGTATAATATGTCATAAAAAAGTCAATAAAAGTCATAGTATAGTAGGGGTGACGCGATATACCAGTACCAACAATAAACGTGATATTTAAAAAAAATTCATTATTGATATCATGTTAATAATACACAGAAAATATTGAGTTAATTATCCAATGCCTCTTAAATTCTTTCCTTTTCTTTCCGTTCTTGCTTTGACTTCCTCCCCCAACGTCCCGCACACAAATGTGTGTACGCACAATAAACCGTGTTAATGATGAATTTGACTGATAGCATTATTGTTTACTATTATCACTTTAAACATTTTCAATAGATACCATGATAATATCAGTCTGTCTGCTCCACCGAGCACATTGACCTCCAAACAACCCAAGTGACAAAAATGTTTCCTATGAAACTTTCTGACCGTCAAGGAGTATCTTTTTCTTAAATTTTGTTTAAAAAAAATAAATAATAAAACTATGCTACTGTTCACGTTAGCGTGCATATACCCTGATCAGTCATGAAATGATTGCATGTTTAATTGAATCAATAACACATGCAATCATTTCAGTATTCATGCATTCCCCCTTCTGCCCTGTGAAAGTGGTGAAGTTCTCACAAATCCACAGCTTGCTTGCACATTTGCAGAACATACTGCCTTCACTAGAGGCCTACTATAGGTGTGAAAAAGCAAAGTCAAAGCAGCGGGATTACAAGTGTTCCTGTCAGCTGAGCTGCTGGAAACACAGAATCAACCATTCTGAAGAGAAGGAGACCACTTTTGCAGAGTTTGTTGTTGAAGAAAGGACAGGTCCGCGACAGCAGCAGGTGGTTAATGTGTCTCTGATGACACAGTTTAATTTTGTAGTCGGCTCAGCTGTCTCGGGCTAACACAGAGATGCTAAGCTAACGCAAGTTCGTTAGTCTGCCCATGATGTGCCTCACTTATACCAGATGTTTGACAGATCACATCAAAGATACACTGCTGACTGCGTCCAATCTCTGAGTTGTTTTATTGCTATCCTACCACATCTTAACAGAATGTGCTGAGCTGATGTAGGAGACTGAGGCAATAGTATGGCATTTCTCCATTATCTGTGTCAGAAGCTTCTTTTGTGAGGTCTACAGGTTACCATGTACTTGGCTGTTTTCTTATCACTACCAAGATATACGCAAAGAGAAGTGGCACACAAACAGGTCTAACTATGTTAGGGAAGAAAGTGACACAATGAGGATCTACTGAGGAAAGAGAATAGCTATGATAGCAAAACAATAATTAAATAATAATTTCTTCTTTTCTAGTTATAATGGTTGAAAACAATTCTAAATATCACATTCACTTTTCCAATCAGTTGTCTTGTACAGTTGTTAATCCAGACATTTCAACTGACAGGCTCTATGCCATTTTAAAGGGATTTCTACTCAATTATAGGGGCAAAAACTGCCGCCAGTGAAAAAACGAGATGAAATCATGATATAAAATAAAGACGGCATTCACATTACAAAGTGTCCTTGCATGTATTTGATTGGCCAACGCAGAGCCTTGCCGGAAGAAGTAGCATTGCGATGCAGCAACAGTTGAGCCCGATTGAACTTTCTTTGGACAACCCTGCCTTGTTTTTCTAGGAAAGCCCTTTCATTTGACTTTCATTGACTGACTTTCTCCATTGAAAGGAATAAGGGCTACATTTTCCACACAGCCTGACATGGACAAGAATAAAGCAGACACAAGTTAAAAATTACAGAACACAAAGCTTCAAGTACCAAAGCATATATACATAAAACTCAGGTACTTATTCCTAAAACTGAACTGCCGTCTGTCTGCAGGGCAATTTGAGAAAAAATAAAAATAAAGCTGAATAATTTCAGTTTCTGTGGGTATAAATGAGTGAGGTAATTTGTAGCCCATTAGTCCTAACAAGGATTTCAGTCATTTAAAATTAGTAACAGGTGCAGGGTAATGTATAACCGGTTTGAATAAGTAGGCCATAGCCCAAGCAGTTATGCGAGTTACCTAACTTTGTTGTGACACACTATGCGAAATATTGTACAAACACTGCGGTTTTTCTTTCTAGAAGCTCCCATGTTGCCTCATCACTCATCAACATAAAACTTAGACAAGCCCAACAATGTGACATGACATGTTTGTTTGTTGTGTATAAATGTCATGACCTGTATTGCGGTGATGCTTGTTAATCCTTCTCTGTTCTATTAGCTCTTAAACGTCTCTTTGAAAAACATGTGGACTCAGTTTGGTCTGCATCCAAAACATCAAAGATCCTTGTGTTTTGTTGCCTCCATATAAGGGAGTTGGCCTCAGCAGACACTTCTTGTACTTTCTTATTCTACAGAAGGGTATTGCAGACTTAAGTTTGTGTGTGTGTTTCCAGAAGAGAGTGTGTGAGAGAGGCAGTTGACCCCCAGAGAGATAAGATAATGTACTTTATGTTTTGTTGCCTCCATATGAGCGACTTGGCCAAAGTTGATACATACTGATAGCGATGACAGAGAAGTCAACATGCCAGTTGTACTGGCTACCATATGAGAAAGACCCTTTGAAATTCACAAAGATATGTCAGAGCCTCAAATACTGTACATAACTGTAAGAAAATATACGGATCTGAATTTGAATACATTGTTCACTGTTCTGAATCCAAGCGGGCTACAGCTGCGGCCCTCTGTGGAAGAGCAAGCTACAGACTTTTCACAGCCTTCTTTCAAGCCTCCAGGGGATGAGTGTTGACACACGTACCCAAAAGAAAGATTATCCATGAAGTTTTACTTTAAAAAGGATAAGGCTGCTGAGACAAAAAGACTAAAACCAGCAACGTGTTAGATGTCACTCAAAGCTTTTAGACTTTCCTACGCTGTCTGTGGCACTCGGCCCTGAGTCTATTCGGAAATCTTTAAAAACAGCCGTCCAATGAAGCAACATCTGATTTGTTCTTGAGCTTGAGGCCCCTCACAACCCGTTACATACAGTACGTCTACCAGGTTCAACCAAAGAGTGTTACACGTACAGTATATAGGTATTTTTCTTTAGAGGAAGGATCCAACAAATCACATTATAAAAGCAAAGATTAGATGCAAGTCTGAAAAAGAAGCTTCAATTTGTATAGTAGAAATGTTGTTTCTTGAGATCCTGCGGTCCCCTGTGGTGGAGAACCACTGAGATGGGTGTAGCGGGATTTACCTTCAGTCAGGAAATGTGCGGGACAACCGCTGTGGGAACCCGTGAGTCAAGACATCAGCATCTAGACAAGGGGAAGCCCAGCCTCACTGTCCTCATTACAGGCAACAGACCGTTGTGATGATGAAGCGTGATGACTCCTTTTATGTGAGACCACGTCTCATGTCTAATGGCTCTATCATTACTGGAGAGTGTAAACAGGAGAAAACACTTCATACAGACATGGGATTAGTCCCGGCGTAAGTGTTTGTTGTGGTTTCGGAAACCGCAGGTTCATGTGTGTGTTTTATGTGTGTCTGTGCAAGAGTGTGCCATCTCTGGTAGCAGGGATTCTTCTAACGCTGTAAATGCATTTGTTGTTGTGAGCCCCAGCGTGGAATCAAAGCGAGTTAGAGCACATGATCGCAGGTGTTTATGCAGTCCTTGTAAAAACTTGCAACACAGTTATTTCAGACAAATTATATAATTGGGAGGAAAATAGAGAAAATCAAAGACTGCAATCGTACGGCATTCAGCAAAAACTATCCAGTGAATGGCAAGGCAATCCATCAAATAGTTGTTGAAATATTTCAGTCTGAACCAAAGTGTTGGACCAATCTACTGACAGACAGCCATTATCATCCGTAGAACCATGGCTGAAAACATACACATTAAAAAGTTCTACCTGTTTTGCAAATGACAACAGGCTTATAGTACGGCAAGTGATTCTGTTGACATGTAAGCATTGGTAACACGTAAAGATGCAGGGAATACAAGAGTTTTCCAGAATTAACAAACACCTCTTGTCTGTTTGCCAGCCCTCAGACAACGTGACTGCCATCGCTCTAGTCCCGCCTTCTAATCAGCCAGTGTTTAATTGGTTCTGGCGCTCATTCCACGTTTTTAATGGCGGTCTACTCTGCTTCCAACTTCCCACCTGGTGAAATAAATAAATAACACATGAGAATCTAGACAATTACCTCTCTCTCTCTTTCTCTGCCTCAGTCACCCCAAAACTTCCCCGTTCTCACCCATGTTGTATACCTTTTGTCTCGCTTTAAATACACACATGTCTGGACTGTGACAGATGTGCCAGTTTATGCTGAATGTCAAACTTCATTACGGTCACGTAAAAGGTGCTCACTTAGGTAACGTTCGTGGTTTAGGGGTGCAGTTTTGTTCAAGATGAACATGTTTTGAAAAACCACTAAGTGCTTTGAATCTGCTTTGTATCTTAGGGAAAACAATATGTTTCAAATACCTGCGGGAAACATACAGAAACCTGTCAAATAATCTTTCTTGATTGATCTTTAAAGCGGAGTATCCACTACTGAGACAAGTGCTTAACAGGTTAATTAAAGTGTATTTCAAGTGTTTCAAAGTACTTTCAAGGCTTTTTGAGCTTAACATTTCTTTTTGTTGTTGTCTCATGTACTTACGAATGTCTTCATCTTGTCTTTATGGACTTTTTCGGCTTAGTTTGCTCGTGTGTCTAGACAGAATGTGGGGTTTTCAGTTGGCTATTGTCTACCTGTGTACCTGGGGATGGTTGCATGGCTTCACCACATCACAGGGTTTTGTCTGCTCGAGTTTTTCTCTCATCAGAGACCAGACATAATTGCCTTTCAACTTCCGTCGCCCTCTCTTTTCCTCACTAATGTATCATGCGGGAGGTTTGTGGAACGTCTCTACCTGCCGTGCTTATATATGTAGAGCAGGGGTATTCAACTAAAATTCTAAGAGGTCCAGTTAGAGAACCTTTCTGCAAGCAAAGGTCCGGAGCATCATAACGTCTAACTTGCGTTATGAATTAGTGTGAGATATATTGAAGGAGCCTAGTAGCTGTATCAACGTCTGCACGTCATCAACAGCTGACTGTCAAATCTAATAAAGAAAGTACAACTTAAAAACATTTAGAACAATATTTATTGTCACTTAACATACAGATATATATAATACTGTAGATATGTATAATGTTCTTCTTGAGCTGCATTTAAAAATAAAAGAGAAAATAAATAAAAGAGCTTTTTGTGTTGACCCAAAATCCAAGCAGCTCTGGGGGAACATGAGCAGGTTGTTGGCAGTGAGTCACGATCCTGCTGGATTCATCATATTGGGCTCTGAGGTTTTCTGTGACCTCAGTTCAGACTTGAGGGTATGTTTGGTCAAAAAACGTTGTTCACTTTTCTCTTCTTGGAGAGCGCCATGTGTAGTTATGTTTCTCTCCCTGTCTGTGGCTCACTTGTCTCTCAGTTTTCTCTCCCTGTATCGCTAACTCGTCTAATCGCTTTCCGTCTGTCACTCGCCTCTCATCTGTCTGTATTCAGAGTCGCAATGTTTGCCGCCTGGAATGCACAGATTTGATTGGCTGAGTAGCATCACGTGGTATGGCTTAACTCGCATGCAATTGGTCTGTGAGTTTCCTGAACCGCTAAACCAGTGCCGTAAAAATGAGAAAAGCTGCGCCGGTTAAATAGAAACGCCCCGTCAAAATTGAAAATCCCTTAATAATTGATTGATTATAGGTCCGGGTCCGGATAGGTCGCCGTCTGGGTCCGGACCGCGGCCCGCCTGTTAGTGACCCCTGCTCTAGAGGATAAAGCTACACCGGTCACCTGCTAATTGAGCATGTGCAGAGAGGTTAGGGAAGGGGAGGGAGGAACCTGATACATGACATTCAATCTCAGGACATTGAACAGGAAAGGTGTCTGGTTCCAACTATGGCCAAAGTAATGGATGTGAGCGGTGATGGTGGGGGGTGGTGTGTGTGTGTGTGTGTGTGTGTGTGTGTTAGGGCCTGGTGTGGGAGGTTACACAATCTTCATTAACATTAGGAAGGAGCTGATGGAACTTCCCATGTCCCACTCTTTCACCTGACCTTTATGTAAATGTGTGTGTGTGTGTACATGACCATGCCCGTGTGGTAGGGTTGGAGGTGGATGCATTTGTGGCTTCATCAAGGTCAAAAGAGCACTGCAAGCTATTTTTAAAAAGGAAGCAGACTGGCGCACTATGATGTCTAAAGCAGGATGCTCTTCGTGCTTGAAAGGTCTGGGAGCATTTTGGTGAAATAACCCTCGAGCATCCGCTTACACACGCACACCTGGCCTCCATTTTACCTCCTGCCTGACGCAATCCTGCACGTCATGGCAGCCACTCCTTAGATGTATCCTCTGCAGAGGATTTCTCAAGCTAAAACAAGCTACATGAATACAACAATTCAGGCTGTGAGAAATTATTAACAGGCATATTTCACTATTTTGTGACATTTTAAAGACCATTTCATCAAGAAAACAATCTGCAGTTTAATCGGTAATAAAAGAAAAAATCACTTGTTGTAGCCCTAGTGAAAGAAGTGAGAAAACAAATGTAGGGCTGGACAATATTTTTTTTTTTTATTGATTGATGTCGATCAGTTTGTCTAGTGTTTTTGTCGGTAGAGGAAAACCTGGTAGTAATCCATTACTATTAAAAAGTTGAATCTGTTATAATGACTTGACTACAGACATTAGCAGAGAGATTAAGTGTAGGAACAAGACGACAAGAAGAGTTTACAGCTACACACAAAGAGTTTTACAGACTTAACAAACACCTCTCCACAGACAACATGTCTACCCCGCCTTCTAAGAAACCAGCATCTGATTGGTTCTGGCATTCATCCCACCTTTAATGACGACCACTGATTGGTTACAGGCCTACTCTGCTTTCAACCTCCTGCCCGGTGAAATAAACAAGAATGCCACGAGTATCATCAATCAACAAAGACAATTATCTCTCTTTCCTCCTCTCGCTCCCAAAAACGTGCCCCTTTCTCACTCATGCTGTATAACTTTATTTACTCTCTCTTTTGCTACTTATATGTCTGGACTGTGACAGATGTGCCAGTTTATGCTGCATGTCAAACTTCATTAGTGTCACTTAAAGGTGCATATTAAGTGTGTTAAATGTAGCAAAGTATTGCTGGGCCTTAAACCACAATAGATCTAAGTGTAGATTTACAACAACAAAAGTGCCAAGGACAAGTCATGTTAGTTATATATGCCTTAAAAATAAAGACGCAAGGCCGCAGCTGCAACATAAAACAGAAGACCTTGAGTTTGTGTTTCCATTTCCTCTTTTTGCTTTGAATTCTTTCAGAGAGGTGGATGGCAGGAGCTATAAACAATTAATTTATCCATCCGCTCGCTTTCTCTGAAACCAGAACTAATCCACCTGTTGCATTATTCACCCGGAACCAACACTCCCAGGCCTTACATCAATATTTCAGTGAAGACCATGCACCTCCACTGGACAGCATGATGAAATACGTAGATATGCTTCATGCATGGTGGACAAAATATAGCCCACAGGGGATTATCAAAGTGGACTAAGGTAGATTTTTGTTCTTGCTTTATTCTTTATGCCATTTAACTTCTGAGTCTCCCTATTTAGCATTAATGAGCAGTATACAAACATTTAATACATACTTTATAACTATAATGTGCTTTTATGACTACACTTCCAGTAGCAAGGCTACAAAAGGAGAATATGAAGATCATTCATGTATCTGTAAGGAGTTCTGCGGGTCACTGAGTTCATTTCATCGACACTCAGGAGGCTAAGTTAAAAGTGATGGAAATGATCATCGCCTTGGTGAAATGTACTTTGTTATCATGAGAATTAGCATTCCAGTGGCAGTAGTGTTTAACATGTGTACATGTGTGTTAACGTGTACCACAAGGTAATTATTTCCATGTAGAAATTAAAATATGGAAGCTATCTCAGCTTGTGGAAGCACTAATAGAAGAAGGTGTCAGCGGTGCTTCGGGCAACATTTCAAAACTTTAGGTTTACATTTCAAAATGTAAACTCAGTCGTAGAAGCACCACCATCTGGTACGGGGAATCACATTTTGTAATCTACGCCAGTATAGATGACAAAAATAAGTATGAAACTGGCTACAAAGCAAATCTGATGAGGATTTGTGTCATTTGAGTCTTTGAACTGGTCCTATGCAGAGCACACACTGTGCTGAGAGACGACATTTACTGCTTCTCCACTTGTGCCAGGGCCAGTTTTAATTGTGTGACTGCCTTGTTGGCGCTGTCGTTCCACTGACAGTAATTATTTATCCTAAACCACATCCAGTATTATTGATGATGTTAGTTTATACTGAGCTTACAGAGCCAACACACAAAAGAAGCAACAAATACTTTCGATTGAGAAAGTCCGCGGCCATTAATAAAATCAACACCTGCTGCACACACTTCTTGTGAAGTCTATGTTTCTGACTGTTGTTTGTTTGACTGTATAGCTCATTATGGCATCATTGCTGTTGGTGTACGGATATATCTGTAAGGCAGATGTCAGAGGGTTATGTCTGTTTCACAGATGCACGGTTTGGTGTCTAAAAACCAAAATATGGCAGCACTTTCTTTCATATGTATAATTAGCTGCGTTATGACTTCATATTGAGTCATATTTACAGCATTGATCTAAGAAACAAACTATTCCTTCTTATTGGACAGTTGTGGATGAAGAAGAACAGCAGGCCTGCTCTGTGTGTTGTTAGTTTCCATTGGCAATGACCCTTTAGTTCTCCGACCTACACAGGTGAATATATTCAGATGGATCAGATAGTCTATTTCAAGAACTCCCTGGTTGTGATATCTTTATGCAATAATCATCTGGAGGATCATCCCTGTAAAAAAAACAAAACACGTGTGGCACATATGATGTTACATAATATATATCCAAAGAATTAAATATCCTGTGATTGACAGAAAGCAGATCGTCGAGTCTCAATATGTGACGATTGTGACGTTAACTGAAGCGTATCATTACGTGAGGACAGTGCTGCCTTTATGTGTCTTCTGTAGCTTAAGGAGAGACGTGTTCGTGATTATAAACTTGCCTTTTTTTAATTTGAAAATCAGCATGAGGAGACCATCAGAAATACTGTGGTGTGTGAATCATAAAATACCCTTAAACCAAAGCATCAGTCTTATTGTTCTCTGTCACAGTCGTAGAACATCTTTGTTTATGCGATGTGAAGATCCTGTCTCTTCGCTCAGGAGTCTGGCATACCTTCTGAGGCCGCCTGAAAACGAGGTGTTTACTTGCGTTTCTCTTATTGGTGAAGTTAACACGCTGATGTAGTGCATGTAGTACATTCCAATAGAATGACAAAAATAATACATTCAGTAGGAAGGGCAACAACACAACGCTTTAAAAAGGACCGTGCAGATTCATTTCAAATGTTTACGAATTCAAAACAGATCGTAATCAAAGTGCTCTGCGTTACTGAGATTGTCACTGATGTTTTGCATTCACTGAGAATGATCTATTGAGCAGCTTGACCGTAACTGTAATGTATCTGTACGTTATCGCAAGACCTCCCTTATGTCTATAAGTGGTTTAATGTGTCTGTAATTAAAGTTAACTGCCAGGGCCATTTCTGCAGAACTGGTTTGAAGACCATAATGCGTTCAAAGCCACCAGCTCAACCGCAATGAAACAATTAGAATCACTGAGCCGAACTGCTGGTCCCTAATGGCATTCTCCTCCTAGGCATGAACAATCAAGATTTATCCAAGGCATGACCAGCGGAGCCAGAGGAGACCCTATGTCAGCTCATCTGAGCTGGAATCCGCAAAGCCGCTCATATTTACTGGTCGAAAATCCACGTTGCTCTTTGGGAATAAATAAGATCATAGCCAAGTGCTTTGCGTGCTGACCCCAGATCAGGACTTCCACTCTGCTAGACTATGAAGTTTGGCTTCAGATTGCAAAGGCAGTTTAAGCCAAAACCACAAGACAATGAGACTGACTCATTTCTTTCCTACAAGAAAAAAAAAAGATTTTGAGAAATGTGGCTACATCTAAAGAAAATGGGTTAATAATATGATATATATATATATATATGATATATATATATATATATATATCATATTATATATATATATATATATATATATATATATCATATTATATATATATATATATATATATATATATATATATATATATATATATATATATATATATATATATATATATATATATAATATATATATATATATATATATATATATATATATATATATATATATAATATAATATTATATAAAATATATATATGTATATTTTATATATATTTTATATATATATAAATATATATATATATAATATATATATAAATATATATATAATATATATATAAAATATACATACATATATACATACACATATACATATATACATACACATATATATATATATCATCTTAATTATAGAAAATGCAATTTATTGTGCATTTTAGGTAAAGATTTAGAGTCTTGAGTAATTTCTTAAGTATTATTATTTATTTGCTAGAATATGAGAGAGTGAAATCATGTAAATCATTGAGCTTTTTGTTACTTATTGTAAAGCACATAACATTTGAATTACAATCATTTCCAGAGAGGGAAGCCCCTACTGCCTTCTTAAGTAGTTCAGGGGGGAAAAGACAAATATGCATCGAACAAATTGTTTTCTGGTGTGACGAAACATCTTTTTCCCTCACAGACGACCGACTTCCAACATCTGAGTCTTGTTAAGACTGTTACACAGAACAACAAGCGGGGCGAGGCAATGAAGGGATCAGTCAGTAATTGATCAGCAACTGATAATTAGTTCAAGGATTTGTTGTTACTATTACAACACAGCAATGCTTTATGCAATAAAACAAGGGTCAGAGACATACTCTGTTTATTGGTTTGTCCATGTGTGTGTTGTGTGTGTTGTGTGTGTTGTCACCCCAAATTCAAGCCACAGATCCACTGACCAGATGTTTTCCCCTCTATCTCTTGGCTTTCTTCTGTCTCTTCTTCTCACTACTTTGTTCTTTCTCTGAGAGTTTCCATTTTTATTGCTTCACAAGGTCCTTATTCATTCATTTATTGTTCTGCCTTTATACTGTCAGTGAGCATGTTATGCACAATGTATAAGCTTCTCAGATCATCACTATTCCCATCTTAATAATACAAAATATTACTACTAATGTTTATTTTCATTATTGATCCATCTGTTGATTATATTCTCAACTATCCAATGAACCTTTCGCCTATGAAATATCAGAAGACTAAGGTAAAGAGTCTCAAAATCAACAGTTTTTTGGGCTTTCTGCCTTTAATTGATAGAAAAGCCGTCGAGAGAAAGGGAGAGAGAGAAGGGATGTCTGATTCAAACCTGGGCCGCTGCTGCAAGGACTCATCCTTTGGCACGCATCAGCATGAATGAGATATGAATGTGAAAGAGAAATCTATATCAAACCCAAAATACAGTACTGGTATTAAAACATAGTTTTTGCTGTACTGTTGGTGCATTGCCCAGATATATTTGAAAATCCTGAATCCGGATTGACTAGGTGAAGGAAGAAATACAGTAGTGTGTGATAACTCAGATCTATCCATACCAGACAGGAACCAGTAGTTCCAAGTAATAGACGAGTCAACTTATGAGAGGCGAGGCGAGGAGATATGGCTGTTGTCTGACAATGTGAAAAGGAAATTAAGCAAGGCTGAAACCAGACAGCAGACCTAGATTCTTGAAAGGTGAAATGCTGCAACACATGTAAGGTACATCTTCTTCCCTCCAAACACAGAGCAATGTTTGTCTAAAGATTAAGCTCCAAGTAAAGAAATCACTTGATAGTATCTGTCAAGATAGGTGTCATAGGGACTAAAAACTAGCTATAGGCAGCTATATGTCGTGCAGGGTAGAGGATTTTTAGGTTTTTAATGGCGTCACAAACACTACAGAGGGTCATTTTTACTAATGAGCTTCTCTTCAAATTGAGGAAGAAGACCTAATCAGGAAAATTTGTCCGAGAAACTTTTGTCAATGAACTTAACATTTATAACAAATAATAATAAAAGAAAAACAATTGTACTTAATGAAGGTTGGAATGGGGTGGGGTGGGGTGGGGTGGGGGGGTAATAGTGTGAGGTTAGGGTTAATAACGGCCGCGCTGTACACCTGCATATGACTGGATGTTACAAGTCGGCTGGTAGCCGCAGAGCTGTGAATGAGCCAGTGATTGTGAAGCCACTGACGCCAATCAGCTAATGCAAGCACAACTTCTGTGAACTTTGAACTTTAAACTGTTATTTTATTTAGCTTACATCACTGAATGGGTCCGTACAATCTGATTTTAAAGACTTTTGTATTTAACATTTCAGAACTTTTGCTTTATTTGTTTAACAAAAATTAGTTTTTTGTAGAGTGCTTTTTTAAATACCAAAACTCAGATCTTAATAGCAGTAGTATGGAGCATTTTAAACAATACCCAGTACTAATCGAGAGGACAGAAATATTAGAAAGATAGACTGAAGAGCAATGAAAAAGGGGAGAGATATGAAGAATAGTTTTCTTTCAGACCTGCTCTGCTCAACTGGTGGGGTTTTGTCTGGGAAGGGGAGGAGACAGAGAAAAGAAAAGAGTGAGAGGGAGGGAAAGAGGAAACGGGGTGGGACAGACGACCCCCCCCCCCCTGCACGCACACACACAAACACACATGTACATGTGCAGACACACATGCACGCACACATAAATGCACACAGCTCTTCAAAGCCAAGTGGTTTTCATAGACATCCAATTACACTAAGAGATGACATCTGGGGAACTGCAGCAGATAAATAAGGTGAAAGGAAAGACAAGATTCAGTCACCTCAGAGAAACTCCAGATAACCAGAGTGTGCACCGCTGATAGAGATAGGAGAGGGGGAGAGGCAAAGGAAAGAGGGAGGGGGCCAAAGGAGAGGGAGCCACACACAGGAGGAAAGAAGAGAGGCAACGCACTGCTCCAGCGCTCAGACTCCGAGAGGACAGACGAGAGATAGGGAGCTCAGCTCACTGACAAGACGCACAAGAGAGGGGAGAAAGACAAGAGCTCCCGGGCTCAGTTACACACTCAAGTAACTTCAAACCAGCTCTGACAAACCAACAGAAACAAAGAGAGAAGAGAAGAGAGTCTGGATTCTGTGACTCTTTTTTGTTTTGTGGCCTGCCTTGCGTGGAACATGGACATTTTATGAGAAGCAGCATTAATCCATTTTTATTTTTTTTTTTACTTCCGTTTTAATTTATTCCTTTTGGACTGAGCAGTTTGGCATCTTTTATCCAGACCTCCTCCGCCTTCTTGTTATCCACCTCCCTGCGCTGGAGAAGATCAATGGTTTGGGACATGTGTGTGGAGCAGATTTAAGCAGTGTATATGAATGAACTGTGTCCTTTTTGTCTTTGGATGTGAGAGTGTAGGTGTACATTTAAACTTTAAAAAAGGATTTTGAGTGGGTGTCCGTGTGTGTGTGTGTGTGAGCAACCAGGAGCGTAGAGCAGCCGTCTTGGGAGGAGAGGGAGAAGGTGGTGAGGGGTCTCTGAGGCAAACCCCCAGTAGTTCCCATTGCGAGGTGATCTGAGTTATGGATGCATTCCTGCAGCGCTGCTGAGGAATAAACAGCACCGGGGACTACAGCAAAGTCAGCCACAACACTGCAGGCTTCACCACCAGCAGCAGCTGCATCACCATCACCATCAATATTACCGATAACGCTACCACGTCTACCGCAGTCATTCTACGGGTTTCAACACCTACAGTCCCAGTGAGCTTGTGGGTCCCCAGACAGAGGAGGTGTAGTCGGTCAGTCAGGGGGAGTTCCTCCCACTCTCGCTCCCTTTCCCTGCACCCAGCTCAGCATGCCCCAGCCCCTGAGCACCTCCACAGCTCTCCCAGCTCCACTACCATGTGTAGATGGACAGTGACACAAGGTGTACCGGTCGCCTGGTTCAACACCTGCCCCTGCTACAGACCTCCTTCACTCATCCTCTCCCTCACCTTCCTTCTCCTGCTTCTCCTGCTCGGACCCTCCTCATCCGCACCCCTGTCTGCTTTATCATTAAACTCTGAGAAGCACTACAATGCACCGCGAGGGACTCCTCCTCACATCTTCATCTCACATCAGCCACCTTCCTCATCACCCGCACCGCTATACGCATCCTCCGCGAGGTTGCCACGGGCGACCAATGAGTCATCGTCCTCCGCGACGGTCGTCGGGCGCCACGTGCGAAGCAGCTACAACCATCTACAAGGAGATGTGCGCAGGAGGAAGCTGTTCTCCTACCAGAAATTCTTCCTTCGCATTGACAAAAAAGGAAAAGTTAATGGCACCAAAAGTGAGGACGACCCATACAGTAAGTCAACTTTACATTTCTGAATGAGTTTTATTTGTTCCTTATATTTTGAGCTGTATTTTAGCATAAAGAAAGCAACTTAGAAAACCCTTGTGGCATTTCTAAAGCTGGATATTGATAATTTAATTTCCTCTTAGACTTTTTAGTGGCACTAAAAATTGATAGAAGAGTGCAAAGGGAAGTCCTCGATATGAAGTTTGATATTAAACATTTCGATGCCTATATTTAAGAGAACACTACGGAAAATGGTGGACTGGTTTTCTCCCACTGAGTCTCGTGTGTTTATCTGACAAGAGAGATGTTTCCGGTTTTCCACGCTGGGAAACTGTGCACATTAAGACAGGTGACTGGACAAAAGAACAAATAACAGAGCTGCATGCTTTTCAGCTCTTTCACCATGTGTAGAAGCACGCCAGACTACAGAGAGCTGGGGAAGGGGGAGCATGACAGTGGGAAAGAAGAGGAAAAAACAAAATGAGTAAGCCAGGAGATGATCCACTGGAACCAATTAGAAATTTCCCAGAGAAAGTTCTTCCTCTTCGAGGAAATATCTAAAACACAGCTATTATCAAAACCCCCGGGGAGAATGACAAGTCAACTTACTCCTTGCTGCTATTGTTCCGCAGCTTTAATAGTGGTGGGCATATAAGTACGAGGTTATGCGGACTCAGATGTAAAGTAATAACCATGTGATTCCGGCTCCTTTTTCTGGTTGTGCATTTTGAAGGCTATGAAATATGATTTTAACCTTTATTTATCCTGAGAAGGGTCACTGAGCACACATAGTCTTTTGTCGGTACCACTCAGTCTCACATTCACAGTTACGCTCTTTCACACCGGGTAGACTACCAGCTCGAAGTCCTCCACTGTTGGGCACTGAGAAACCTTACCGGTGCCTTTAAGGCACCTTGTGATCCTTACGTATGGAGTATGATTGCATGATGAATGCAAAATGCTAAAGTTTTGTAGAATCTCTTATAAGATAATAGGACTGAAGACGCATGTTACAGAATGTGCATTTACATACAATTAAGGTAAACGCCAGTTACTTAAAAACCAAACTGCACCACAATAGTTACAAAGCATCTAATCCGTACACCAGCAAATATAAATACTTTTAACAACTTGCAAGGGTCATCATAATCATTTACGACTGATGCAGAACAGAAAATCAGCTGTTATCATTCTGTAGTCCACAACTTTATCTTCTAGTTAAACACATCTGGAAGTTCTCCAGGACTGCCACAGTCTTCTGGTCCTGCACAGCCCGGAGCACATTGACAGTACTTGTTGAGGGAGAACAGAACATCACTCCCACATTTACCTGTCCAGAGTTTATTTGCCAGTTTACTGAATTAGATGGGTGACGTCCAAAACACAAGCTCATTTATTCATTATACAACAGGCTGCACTACTTCCATTGTATGCGTGTCTGGGAATGTAATCTTTTATAAATGGATCTTTATCACTTGCACAACTCCATACACATGTCATAGGTTTGTATGCATCTCTGTGGGTCTGTGGTGCTGCACAAGCCGCTCCTGCTAAGAGCACACACACACACACACACACTTGAGCACAGAGAGGCCAGTCTTGCACATGGCCTCCATATGGCAAAGCCCACTTTTATTAGGGCCAGGGCCAGTGAGAATATGTGTGTTCGTGTGTGTGTTCCTGTGTGTGTGTGTGTGTGTGTGTGTGTGTGTGTGTGTGTGTGTGTGTGTGTGTGTGTGTGTGTGTGTGTGTGTGTGTGCCACTCAGACACCAAGGCTCTGCCAGACATGGCTGAAGGAATTTCAATTAGCGTCTCTTCCTCCCTCCCCTTGCCTGCAGTCCTCTCTGACACACACATGCACATGTGCACACACTCATACACTTTTACACACACACATGCACATAAAGAGCTCAACCATTAGGGTGCAACGTGTCACTAACCATAATGGCATCAGGTCATGGCATTAGAAGCACAATCCATCAATTTCAACAGCTCTTGCCACTTGATTGTGGTGGGAAGTAGGTAAGAACCTTTTAGAAGAAAAGGCTAATCTTAAATATGAGGACTTGGCCAAGAAGGCGAAACCTTACTGGTCATATTTTGTCTCGGCTGTATTTCATCCCATTGTATCTACCTGACAGCAAGTGCAGATGTTTAACATGTTTCAGATTAAAGGAAGATGGGTGGACATTTGATGATAAACTGGAGAGATTTGTCTATGATGAAATAAAGATAAATAATGTCATATTATATGTTTGGGTGCTTGTGCATTGAAAGTATTTGACTGTGCACAAGCCTACATGTAAAGCAGTGTATGCTTATGTGCAACCTCTTGCTATTTTGCATGTGCTCTACAACCTGCAGAGAACAAAGTGTACCCTTCAAACTAAACCAAACAGAATCATAATTAAATGTTCCTCCCCTAACTGAGAACATGAATATGGTGTTTGACATATTGGATATTTTGCAAGACTATTCCTGCTCAGAAGTTTCAATACACTTTTTGCTTATTGTATATGTTAGAGATTACAACATTGTCCATTTATGCAGTATAGTTTTAGAGCTGATAGAAGCAAAACAACTGCTTCAAAGCTGCACAGACTTTGGGACAAATTAGGTATTTGCCACACATGGCTTTGAGATAAGGCAAAAACAAATCCTATACATGCACCATACGATATCATATAATATACCTACACAGCGCAGTGTACCAAAATGTCTCCAATGAGTCAGAGCAAACTCAGGTGTTGCACATTCATAAGTTGACCCAAGGTGGTATTTGTGAAAATAAAATAAAATCTTTAGGAAAGCATCAAATTGAAAGCTAGTGAGGGGGCAGTTAGTGTTATCATGCTCTAGTAGTCTGGTAATGTTCAGGAGGTCAGGTTGCAAATGAGTGTCATTAGATGGTGTCAGAGGTGATGAAGAAGTTTCAGCTCCAGCTCCGGGGTCGAGCCTCTCCTCCACAGCCGAGCCTTTCTAATCATTTGTCAGATTGTCAGAGCTGAGGGCAGTACATCGTTCAGGGTTTTAGGGCCTGTATTGTGAATGTGTGCTCACTGGTGCACGTCCCCGTTTGTGGTCATGTGGTCATGTGGCCAATGCTCATCTATCCATCTAACCTCATAAGGCCTTCACAATTAGGCGCTCCCAGTGAGAATATGGAAAACCTGTCGGGCCGTCATGTGATTAGCATTGATCCTGCCACTGACCATAAGCAACAAAACTGTCCTTGTTTTCTTCCCTCGATGTCGTGCACAGACTGTCACATCTTGTTTACAACCAAACAAATATAGCAATGAAACACATGGACATGTGTTTGCAGTTGGACCACAGACTTGTGGTCGTGCGTAGCTCAATTAGTATCGAACAGTGCCAACTTGACCACAGATGGAGCTTTGATTCTTATTGTGGCCACCCGGATTGTAAAAAGCTACCACACATACTTATTGTTAACATTAAAACACAGTGGACACAGTGGACACATTACCCACGGACACGAAGGCATCGAAGGAGAGTCACTGGACATTATTCTGATTTAGTGCAGGTTTTTCCATGTCCATGCTAATTACACAGGTATGCCGCTCTACCTATTGACCCAAGTTAGGAAGCTTTGTTATGCAAAGGTCCACGCTACACATAGTGCATCACTTTTGGCTGTTCGGCTACTCTGCCACTGTTAGTTATGTGGTGTAACTGGGGGATGCATATTCTGTGTGCAAGACTATAATACATTTGTGTTTCCAAATATATCTTTACATCAAAAGGAAACCTATTTTCTTAAAGACCGCATATTGTGAATTGACAAAGTAATTTCTCTATCATTGAGTCTTAATATTTTTGTTTTCTTAATATCATATAATAAAAGAAGTGTTTGCGAGTGTCAGTATCTTGAAACAAGAGAACATAATGCATATCAGGGCAGACTAGTTGATGTATATTGAATGTTATTATTTCATATTAGTCCACTTGTTTTGAGAAAATTTGACTATTAGGATTTTTGCACTTACACTCCATATTATAGAGAGAAAAGGCAAAAAAGCACCAAGAAAAGTCATAGTCAGTCTCTTTTAAAACATGTGGAATGTAAATGTGTGTTTCAGGAACATTTGAATAAGGTCTTCAAAACCACAAGCACTCCTTTATCTTTCTCCTGTGCATCCATAAACCTCCAATGACTCGACAAGGTTAACGCATGCACGTTTGCTCTCACCGTTTCTCCCTGCAAGATGAGCATGTTTAGGGTTCTCATGGGAAAAGGTAACAGTGTGGCACATAAAAGAGAGTTATGAGAAGGTATTGGATGCACCAGAAGTTAGTGTCAGTGTTGCTTTTCATTCAAAGCAACTTTGACATCTTCATGGACTCTTCAAACAGCTGTAAATAAAAGTGATGCGCAAACGTCACTGCACAAGCTTGTTCAGGAAATACTGAACCTATCATCGAGCACTCCTAAAGCTGCCAGAGCCGAGGCTAACATCAACAATTACATTCAGCTGTACTCTGAAATCTTACGTTAAACATATACTGCCTGCACACTCCCTCTGATCCTCCCTCCCTCCTTCTGCTTATGGCTGAAACAGATAGCTAGTGTCCTGATTGATTGTAAACAAAAAGCATGGAAAATCATTTAAGGTAATGAGTGAAATTAGTCTTTACTTCATCACCTTATAACATCTTAGAAGCTACACATCATCATTTCAATTCCACATGCCACTCTTTATGATGTTTTGTTATTATCTAAAATGGAGCAAGAGTCTGGATCAAATCATGTCAGTTCTGATTCATGACTCTTTACTGGAATCTACGGAGTAAACGTTGTCAATTTGGTTTATGATCTTACATAAGAGCAATGTTATTTTACTTTAAGAAAACCAAGCCAAAACATTGATAACATTGTTGTCGACTTAAAGAAAGACTGATTAACCGTTTACTGGTATTCACTGAAGTTTAATGGAGTTATTATTAATCTTTGATGGCTGGAGCCTGAAACGTTCAGCCTGGGACAAAACTTCATTCAGAAATAGTCCCGGAAATCAGGCCGTCGACTGTTTTTACTGAGAAAAACCTGCGTGTGTTGATGTGCAGGTTGCACTGTGAAACAGAGGCTGTGAGGGAGTAAGCATAGCTGAATGTACCTGCTTTAGAAATGAACAACTTGCATGCGGCGCTCATCTGTTTGGCATTTCCATCACCTCATGACTGCAGCATTATAGTTCAGTGACGGTCGCGTGGAAATAAAAAGACGGTTGTCAGACACATTATTCATCTGTAAAAACAGTGCGTATTTCTGACTTTCAAATTTGATTAAACTTGAGCGAGAATGACAAAAACATTTATTTTTGGAAATTTAGAATACAGATTTATATTCGTATTATTAGTATTAAAAAGAAAAGACAAGAAAAGAATATTCGTGAAACTTCTTGTGTCTCCCTCCACACTTTCGTCAGCACTACTTTCCATCTCCCACACAGGGATGAAGGTCCAGATGTATTAGTGCCCTTTGACCCCATAACCACCCGAACAGGGACATTTACGGAGCATGTGCGTGTTCATGTTTTGGATGTCTCTGGAAGAAACCCGCAGTGCAGACAACAGAACAACTCTTCACAGTTGATGAAAGTTCCCCATCTAGATGTTGGTTAGGATGTTTCTACATTGTTGAAGTGTAGTTGCCATACTTTTCAAAGCTCAGTGTTTTTGCCAAGAGGACAATGACAGGATCCGTCTTGTTTTTCATCACTGTTTACATATTTCCTATCATCACTGTTTCATATTTTCCCATCAATTCACTCCATTAATGTGTCAGCTACAACAAGACTGAAGTAACGGCCAGATTTCTGTAGGCGGACCAAGGCAGCCCCGCCACAAACTCCACCAGTCAGGCACCACCTTACACAAAAGTCTTTCAGCAGCAAATCTTATTTCTGTAAGATGTTCAGCTGCTTTGGAGCGCTTTCGGCTCTCTGAAGAGAAAAGGGATGCACAAATCAAGAGTTGATTACTATCTGCAAAGTTGGACTTTTTTTTTTGTTGGACGGCCATTTTCATTGTTTATGTTATGTGGAGGATTCTTGCAGAGTACAATAATAAATAATATCCTAGAGAGAGGAAGAGAAAGAGGAGGGAAGAGAGGGAGATATTCTGATTTACAACTAGGTCTCAGGAATAAAACAGATTCCTAAACAACTATCAAGATTAAGTGTGAACCATCATTTTCATGTAACTGGTATGTGGTATAGAAGTCTGCTAAATGAGCAAATTACAAATACAGATACACTTATCTGGAAGTTGTTTGGAAGTCTTGGACACATCTGGGAGCACAGAGTCACATCCTTGAAGTTTTACATCCCCACTGCGTCGGTATTATCAATATGGAGAGGCATTTGCGGTATGAATGCAAACATATTGCTCATTCAGCTCAGTGTCTGGCTCATCCCAGTGCTGCGCTAACAATAATATAACAGTTTATTGTTGTCTAACTCAATCAAAACATTTGGCAAAAAAACTGCAAAGCAAAATCACAGCAATATTCACTTTGGAGAACAATGATGGGAACATTGTTTGCATGATTTGTAGTGAAGAACCGTAAATTGCAGTATTTGCCATTTAAGCAAAACACTTTTCTCTATGGCGAAATGTGTAACGTTGTGTAATCTCAGCGAAGTTGGAAAGAGTACTATATTATAAAGGAAAGAAACCCGCAAACATCAATGTAAAATGTGAAACTCTCAAAATTCAGCTTGTAGTGCAAACACGGTGTAGTTTAATTGCTCAATAGTTCTATTCAGAAGTCCATGAGGTGACCCGTTATACTGTAAACTGGGCTGAACAGTCAGCTCTTGTAGCGGGAAACTCATGTAAACTTAATATCCAGGAACAAAAGTCAAATAATTTAGTCCTTCGATCTGAAACCATTAGCAGATATATATAAATAAATGAAACTATTTTAATAATATTAAAGATATTTTTCAAGCTCAAGTTTCCTCTTCTCCAATGTGAGGATTTACTGCTGTTCTCTGTTATATATACGGTCTAACTGTAAATTGAATACCTTCTGGGTTTTGGACCGTCAGTGGGACAAAAGACTGAAGACGTCCCCTTGAGCTCTAGGAAATTGTGATGGGCATTTTTTTGTCCAACAAATTAATCAATAAAATAATTGTTAGACAATGAAAATAATTATAAATTACAGCACAAGTCACTCACAAACGTTTTTTTGAGAAAAACAAAATACAATGAGTCTGCATTAAATGATATTTCCATCAGACTCTCTCTACCACCAGCTATGCTGAAAAATGGAAGCCTAGAATTGAAAGTGTCATCTTGGTGCTCGCCTTGTGCATGTGAACAAGCAGAATTCATGGCCAGTAAAGCAGCGGGAGTTGAAGAATAGCACCTGGGACAGATAACATCCAGGGCTGCTGGCATATAGACACCATGTGCTTGAAAAAAAGCCCCCCACCAAATACGGACACACACACCATGTTCCTGCTCCACGATACACTCTCACTCACCCCTAACGCTGCCACACACACACACACAAACACACACACACACACACACACACACACACACACACACACACACAGCATGAAAGTGAGGCTCTTAATGGAGTCATCAAAGGTAGAGCCGAGAGTCGAGTCCAGCGAAGCATCTGGACAGCCTGGCCGTTTGAGCAGAGCAGCCAGGAATGCCAGCTAATTATCCTGTATGTGTGCATGTGTGTGCGTACCCAATGTGTACGAACATAAATGCATGTGTGAGGAGAGAAAAAGAAAGTAAAAACGATAAAGAGACAGAAAGACGCTTGTGAAAAACGGAATAATATTTGTGCATGTCAGTGCATTATATCTGCGGTGTAAAATAACAAGATTTCTAAAGCTGAAAGTCCAACGCTAACAACTCCAACCACAACAGTTGGGCAACATCTCACTGGCAGCTGAACTGTAAATGAAAAATGTGCGAAATGCAGACGACCGTCACAACACTTTGCCTGAAAACATAACTCCTGCCGTGTCAGGCCTGTGAAATGTTTTGACAGAAAGTGGCAGCTTTGGCACTTTATCATGTTACAAAGTCAACTGTGTTAAAGGAATCACAATATCTCAGGTGGTTAGCTTTTTTTTTTCTTCCTCCTCTCCATCAAATCTCCATTAACATCACTGTGAATTTATTTTGGTTTCCTCCCAGCTGCCCTTAAATGTGTGTGACATAACTTTCTGCGGTCTTGCTGCGCCCGGTAAAGTGATCTCAAATTATACAGCGGTGGAATGATGAGCAGCGCGGGAGAGAAACTTAACGCTATCTGTTGGCTAGACCTCTGGTATTTTAAACTGAGGGTTTTCACTCAGGTGATCCCTTTTGTGTACATTTTGAAATAATCTGGGTTTGTTTTTCTTTCCGTACCCCGGCCAGTTTTGAAATCACATACAGCTTGAAGAACAGTGTGCGGTTTTGGCTATTTCTGTCCAACAAGAAAGACAGTGTAGTGAGTGTTCATGTCAGAGCTGGAAATATAACCATTATGGGGGCAAGAATAAGCTCCATAACATAGAGTGCAAATCAAATAAAACAATCCTGCTAATGAAAAGAGATACTTGAGAAGAAAGCCATTCAATGCCCAGCACAAAAGGGTGTACAATAACTGTTTAATCTCAGTTATAACCCAGAAATTGAATACGAGAAAAACACATTTTGAAAAGAAATCAGTTTACCAAAAGCAATTTTTTGTAAATAATAAAACAGAAAATGTTTTTAAAAAGTGTCCATATTGATGAATCAGAAATGGGCCTCTCAGTTTCGGTCCAAACCGTCGGCCAGGCAGGCTTTGAAGTGGTCACTTAGCGCAGGATGATACTCATGTCAACCACATCAGTCTAAACCGATGCCTCAAAACACATAATATACAGCAGTTTCAACTCCAAACCAATAACTTCACTGGCACTAACCAAGCAAACTGCACAACCGAGAAGTGTTTGTTCTCTCTCAGACTTTATGAATAGCCGGAAATATTCAACCAAACATCAAGAAATAATAATGCAAAGGAAATAGTTAAGTGCTGTAAAAACCACGGCTGTACTGAGAAGCAGCAGTGGCCAAGAAGACTTTCGCTCTTTGTCTTGTGCATCTACTATAATGACAAATACAGAAGAATGCTTTAATATTTTAAACTGATATCTGATTTGGTGGGTTATTTTTTCCCTTTCTGAAATCCTTTATTCTTCTTGTGTATCTTAAATGTTTTTCACTGCCGTGGATCGTCTTTTCTTGTGAGTCTTTAGCGGTTGCATGGATGTAAACTCATGTCACAATGAATACGAGACATCGTCAGTCACTCGGTTGCCATAGTTTCCAAGAGTAAAATGATCTTCGTGTTTCAACCTCAACTGATGCAAATCAGATATTAAATCTTTATTTTTGCATTTTTTTATAAACCTCATAGGGCCCCACATTTGTTTCAAGAATTTGTATACGTTTATATTTCACATCTTTGAAAGAGAAAAACAGAAAAACACATAAAAGTCAGAGGTTCATCCAAATATTTGAATACTGGACCCAGAATAAAAGAAGCAAACCATTCTCTCTGAGGAGAGTTCATGACACAAACTAGTCCGCGAGTGACAATATTTCACAATACAGAGCTGAGACCCCTCCGAGCTGCAGGCGCAGAAGACCAGCTGTGAGGGGGTCTAGGCCGTGTCGAGGCCAAATTGTGAACAACCGCTGTATAATCTTCAAAAAAGCCCCTGGATAAACATTGGAAACTTTTTCATAACCTCCCTTAACCTTTAGGTTAAACTGGAATCTCTCTGACCGCGTCTCTAAAGAGGGCCGGGCGGGGGTCGACAGGAGGTCTGCAGTATGTGTGTGTTCCTGCGTAGTGTGTGTGTGTGTGTGGATTTGTGAGCGTGTTGTTAAGTATATGTGCGCGGGTGTGCTGTTCAGAGCAGTACATTTGTCTCAGGAGTGACAGAGTGTTGGATTCATCTTAAACTTGCAGGTGAAGCATATTTTCTATGAGGGCAAAAACACTTTAAATAATTTGCAACAACTTTTAACCTTTCGATATTCTTACAGTATCGTATGATCATAAAGTTACCTTCGGGAAATCAGCACAAAAGTATATTGCTCAAGTAGAAACATTGTTACTGAACTTTAAAATTATTCAAGGTTACCTGCGTAGAGAACTACTTTGTTGCATCTCTAAAAAATAAGGCAAGGCTCTATATAAAGCCATTAAATACTTTAAAACAGGAAGAAGGAAAGATTCCTCAAAGAAGTCAAGTTAATACCCTTTCAATTGGACAATAAGTGAATAACTTTAGGCTACTCCAACAGACTTTCTGTGCTATAAAAGCCTCTGTTACAGTACACTGAGGTTTACTTGGAAAGAGGATGGAAGCTGAGAAGTAGAGTCTAAGAAAATAGAGCCATTTAAAGAGAACGACAGTGAGGACAGAAGGAGCGCTGAGGCGAGGAGGACAGAAATAAAGAAATATAGGAGGTAAAGGATAGGAAATCTGAGAGAACCAGACAACAAAGAAATCAACAACCATCCATCAAATGTGGATTTTACATCACAAACTAAAAGACATAAGCAGCCATGTTCTGCCAGTGTCATTACTCTCCTCAATGCAAGCAATAGATCAAACTCTATCAAAGCTGCTGAGGTGTACATGCAGTTTGCTTTCGTGTGTTTGAGGGCACATTTCCATTCATGTTTATGGATTTGACGGGGTCACATTGGAGTTCAGTTTTGGCTACTAAACCCATTAAACATCGTAGTGGTCTTTATGAAGTGGTTAATGAACAGTTTCTTACTGTTAGAAGGCCAGGTTGTGTTTATTTGTACTTGTAGCTCCGTTAGTGTTACGATTTGGCCATTTGACTGGCAGAGACCCTTTTGGCTCGTTTTTATGAAAGTTGTAGTGTTGCCCTGTTGCACACAGGTGTTGGCCCTTGGTAGTTTCTAAAAAAAATGTTGATAGCGGAAAATGTCCATGCCTTTTATATTAACTGAACCCTGTGTTGTTTGTACTTTGGCGTTGTAAAACCTTTTTTTTTTCCTCTTTGCACTTAAAAACATAAATTCATAATTAAGATGGGCTGAGATCCAGTGGGCACAAGCAGGGAGAAAAACAGTTTAAAGAGAAATACATTCACTCAAGACACCAATAAGGCAAACGTGTTAAAGGGAAAATAAAAAACAACAGTAGGTCTACCACCTGAGCTTGAACCATTTGCTTGTGTGTGTCTGTGTGTGTGTGTGTGTGTGTGTGTGTGTGTGTGTGTGTGTGTGTGTGTGTGTGTGTGTGTGTGTGTGTGTGTGTGTGTGTGAATGGGCCTGTGTTACAAGCTCGGGTCCTGTTTTTCTCCGTCTCCCAGCCATAAACTCTGTTGTTGCAATCTAAGCCTTTTGTTGCAGCCTGGCCTTTTAACTCGCAGGCAGACGGGCTGCTTCTGGTAACTGGCAAAGGGGCCATAAAAGAGTCCTATGCTTTGGTTTTTGACAAACCACATCAAACGGGAGAGGGAAAAGGGTTTGAACAGGTGGATCAGCCTTTAGCGCAGCACAGACAGATCTTATTCTGACGGATCACAGCTCGGAAATGTCAGCTGTGTGTTTAGCGAGATGGAACATTTTGAACCCGATAGAAGTGTTGTGCTGTGCTCCACGTCTGTGTGAGTAATGGACTCAATATAACGAGCAAGAATGATGCACTGTAAGCTTCGGAAATCTACTTAAGGTTTAGAGCTTTAACAAGCCTTTATTGACCAAATAAAGGAACCGTGGGGATGGATCAATGCCAAGGATTACAAAAAGAAACAAGGCCAAAAACGATTTCAAAAACAGAAACAGGCATACAAGATTGTTCGTAACTGCAAAGCATCAAATTAATTTTTATGCCATTTCAAAACGGTCTCTCATTGCTGTTGCAAAACAATGAGTAATAAAGACAGAAAATGGGAGACTACAGTGATACAGTCTAGGTGCGATAGATGTAAAAGCAACGAGAGAGAAAGAAAGATCTCCCAACATATAGAGCGAGGATTTATAGCTGTAAAACACAGCAGTTTGTGGGCAGATCCTCTAAGATCTCTCCATCTGAAGCTACAACTTCACAGCAACCTTTATCCCTTCATCTCTCTTGTCATCATAAAATCACACCAGGGCAGGATGTCTGAGGACAGAGCGAGAGAGACGAAGGGCAAAGAAGGGGCATCTGGTAAGAAGACAGGTTTATATGGAGATTTCAGACACATTTGCTTGATCGTTAACCTTCCTCTCATATCAGATTTATTGTTACCTGCTTCTACTGGTCACAGTACAGGGTTTCTTTAACTGCCTCCTTGCCAAAGTGAAAATAATATGCATAATCTAGAAAGAAATCATAAATGAATGCCCATATTCAATCTTTCATGGTAACCATATCACTACTGTATATCCAGCCAAGTCCCTCTTTATAGGAGAAATGGACAGATTGAATTGTCTTTGCAGCAGCATGACATAAGGTTGTCTATAACACATTACAGGAACAGGAAGCTGTCTAATACTGTCACTTAGAAATATCAACAGTGACAATAATAGACCTGTAGAGATACTCCGCATAGACTGCCCCCGTTTCTCACTTCATCCTTCTGACTTTTCCTGCAACTAGGCTCCACTTCCTACTGGCCCCTTTAGCTAATCCTCCCCAACCCCTGATAGTTTTACGGCTTGGTGTAACTGGCTTTAGGATGAGAGAAGAAAGGGCCGGCGACCACAGCTTAAACCAGTAATTGGTTCAGGCTTGAAAACTGATACGGACGCCTTGACCTCTTGCCAGTCTGGCAGCCAGAATTCCTCTCTCCGTCCTGTCCATGTGCCTGCCCGCTTGAGCTCCCCTGGTCAGAAAAACAAATATAGGACGGAGAAATGTTTTTTCCTGGCTTACACCTCGGTCCCAGGGCATGCAGCCCACAAGCTAACCAGCAAATGAACAGGGGGCAAGAGGCCGGTCTGAGGTCTGACTGTCACATAGTGAAGAAAAAAAGAGAGGGGGGGGGAAGACAAGACTGGGGTTCACTTGTGCAAAAGAAACTGAGATAATCCAGGTTTCTCCTGCAGTATTTCTAAGACATTTTACAAAATTATAGAATTTAATTAAGAGTGAAACCTCATATTCCAAGATGCACATTTTCACATTACATAATCTCTCAGATAGTTATCCATATGTTCATATAACATCACTAACACTTAGAAGAAACAGTGAAGGCCATAAGCTTCAGCAGTAATGCCAAAGGGTTTAGCCAAGTGATTGATCAGTCGAAGAACAGAAAAATATTTAACCGTTTAACTCAGTTCTGCAGGCAAACAAGACAAACATTTATTTGGGTTCATCACTTGATTTGGGTTTTATACTGATTGTCAAACACATCAAGCAATTATAAGAATCCACCTTATCTTGCATTAATAATGAAATAACTATTAGTTGCAGTGCTATGCGGGACCATATGTATTAGGTATTAGCAAAATGTAAGATCAGCAGAACAAAAACCAACAACACAATGTACATGAATGCAACAATATGTGAGGTACCGGTCCGCACAAAGTTCTGACAATGTGTCTCTCTCTGTCCCCGCTACACCAGGTATGTTGGAGATCAAGTCGGTGGATGTGGGAGTCGTGGCCATCAGGGGCCTCAGCAGTAACTACTACCTGGCAATCAGCAAGAAGGGAGAGCTATACGGAGCGGTGAGTAGCCGTTTCAGGAAGGTTTAACAACCTTACTTAAAGGTGTTTAGTACCCAACACTTGTGCCGTCTCATGATAGTTACATTTTACTTGTGTTTGTCAATCTTAAATTGTACGAAGTCTTGCAAAACAGACACTTTTTCCCCTAAATTGTTGACCCTGCAGCTTTGAATTTTCTTGAATGCTTTTTAAAACAATGGAGCAGGCTGCAAGACTCTCTATTCCAGAAATAGGAACCACAGTTAGTCAATGAGAGCTCTCCTCACTGCTACCTACCTCTCCTCTCCACTCCATTCAGAAAAAGGAAACACAATCCTTCAGTTTCTCTACTCCGCTTCAGTCCCTCTGGGGAGAGCAGCCCTTGTTTCGTCTGTTTTCTCCCTCTCCCTCCTTTTCTTCATCTCATTCTCTCCCTCTTTTTTCTCTTTTGCTTACTTTGAAAGACCAAACTTTCAGGGTGTCTCTCTGGGAGCCACACCACAGATGTAATGACACACGGTAGAAAAAGACAGAGAGGCATTCTGTTGCATGGCCTGAAACTGAATTCCCATGACGTCTTCGGCTCTGTGCAACACAAGCCATAGTAGCACGGCGGTGAAGGGCTGGCGTTCGATTACACTTGATGGGTTTACACAGTGACTTCTTTATCCGGTGGTAATCAAATGAAATCATTGTTTCATTTCATCTGCAGATTAACACACGTAAGGGACACAAAGGATTATGATTGTCTTTAGGTTTAACCATTCTCAAAGAAATCCAATGATGAAGGATAGATGAATTCACTGTGTGGTCTCGATCAGTTATTTCTCTATTAAATGTAGAGATCTGGCCAGTAAGTCACTTAGCAAAACGGTACTGACAGCTATTTTTCAAAATGTGTTACCATAATTTGATGTCACTTATGATTACGGTTTAATTTTTGTATCTGCTTTTTAAATCATATTAATTGATAGGTAGCCAGCAGACACAGACTGTTTGGTCTCACCGAACACCAGCGTACGTTAAAAAGCTGCACAGTGTATATAAAATATTTTCATTTTGCTTTGGGAACATTCAGTTTGACTTCTGGAACCAATTTAAACTGCTGTGGCCAGATACAGAGAGAGAGAGAGAGAGAGAGAGAGAGAGAGAGAGAGAGAGAGAGAGAGAGAGAGAGAGAGAGAGAGAGTTAATGGGAGTACATTTTCACTCATGAATAACCGCATCCAGTTAACTGTTTAAGCGACGTTAGCCTTAAGCACAGGGGCAGCTTCCAGTAAACTGACAAACGTTACTCTCTCAAGATCATTTACTCTTTATTTACCAGTGGGTGGTCACAGCGGTATCGTAATCCACAAACACGGTATCACGATGTTCTTTGCTGGCGCAGAGCCCGAACCTTTAAGACGTCACATCTCATGCTAACCTCTCTGTCTAAGTCCCCCCCCACCTCCCTCCCCCAGTCCACTGACACACGAACATCATCTACAAGAATTAGAGTTTCATGTCCACTTGTTACAATTGGCCTTGATTACACTGGGGATTGTGCAGCAGATTGTTAAACTATGACTGACCGATTGTTGATGCATATTGTCACAAGAAGTTAAATCCTCACTGTGTTGCTGTGCTCAGAATAACGTTTAACTAAAGCGAGTTGTGAAAGTAATAACAAAACTCTTAATCATTAAACTGAAAGTTTTAGAAGAGGAAATTAAGTCAACAAAGTGGATAGGGAAAAGATTATGATATAAGTGAAGACTAGGCAATAAATTAAGGGGTTAACAAGACACACAGAAAGTAAGCAAACACACCTCTACAGTACAGCAGTATTCTGATTTGGGGATAAATTAAATATGACCCACAGATATCCACAAATCTCGCACAGAATCATCCAAGTTCTGAAATTTGACGAGTTTCAAACCATGAATTTGCTCTCAAAACGAACGATTATTTTTGAATGATTATTTTCGATTACTTGATTGAGAAACGACCATGGCAATTTCTATAATTCAAAAAGGTGATGCAATCAGATTGTGCCAAAGATATTCAGTTTCAGTCATACAAGACAGAAGAGCAGCACATTCTTGGGATTAAGAGACTGGAATTAATCAACTAATCGTTAATCAACAAGTCTAAACATCTGACATTTACACTCCTTGTCTGTCCCTTGCAGAGGGACTTTGGTCCAGACTGCCGCCTGATTGAACGCATTGAGGAGAACAAGTACAACACCTACGCTTCAGCAGAGTGGCGCAACAAGAAGAAGCACATGTTTGTGGGACTGAACGCCAACGGCAAGCCAATGAGGGGGAAGAAGACACGGAGGAAAAACACTGCCACTCACTTCCTGCCCATTGTGGTACAACCACGATGATTGGACATATCAGCCATGAGAGAGCTCTGCACACTGCAGGGTATCAGACTTTTTTGGAGTTACAGCGATGGCTACATTGGACAGATCTGAATCAGATCTGAATGATGCACTGAGGAGGAACAGAATGGAAACTCTAATCTCTGTTGGATAAAGACATTTCTATTTTTAAAGAAAGAAATAAGATATATTGCTATACAATGTATATATTATTTTCTGTTTTAAGTTATCAAATACATTGGCGCAGTAGAAAATATGAAAAGAAATTACTTCTGTGCCAAAATGTGATTAGTAACTCACATTTCTAGATTTGTAAACATGTGAAGCGCTTGACAGGGAAGAAAACAATGAAACAATATGTACGAGAGGAAAAGAAAAAGACAAGAAGTATTGAAAGAAAGCTGACTGATAGAAAAGGAAAAGAAAAGACAAGAAGAAGTATTGATAGAAAGCTGACTGATAGGAAAAGACAAGAAACGCAGAAAACAAAAAGGATGAGAAAGAGTGAGTCAAGAAGCACCAACACAACAGCAAGTCTAACACTATCATGTTTCTTCTTTCAATTTATTTATTTAGTGTAATATTTAACAAAAAAGAACAAAAACACAAAAAGGACAAATTCTTGTCTTTTTTACCATTTATGCTTCTCTTTTTGAATACTAATCATTTAAACCTGAATAAATATAGAAAATATATTTGTCTTTAAGTTGTTTGACTGACTTTGAATCCTTTTAGATATTTTCACGGTTCAATTATTGGTTGTTCATATTGTAAATAAACAGCAAAAAGATAGAAATAAATACATATATAAACTAAACATTCAAGGAAATGCTTCAATCAGTTGACCACGGGTAATTGATCCACTGTATTATCTTCACATTACCATGAAAAGTGCTGGGACATTCAAAAGATGCAAGATAATGTCATACCATGCTGTCATATACTCCTGGTCTATCTGCGAATGAAGACCATGAGATGAGTTAAAAAGCTCATAATTGACATTCAAAATAGCAGGTTGACAAAATAATCATAACTCATAACTAGATTTCTTCTGAAGCTTTCAACCACATCTCAAGGTCTTCATTGGTGGATGGACTTTTGCTCAGTTTGCATGGATGGATGGATTACATTTGAAAGAACTAGTAAGCTAGTTTGACTATCCGTGATTATTTTGTCAAACTACTATTTCAAAAAGGTCAAAAATGACCTTTCGTGTTCAAATGTTTTGGCAACTCAAAAGCATCATACTAATCGTTATACAAGTAATCAGTCTATAAAAAAAACTGAGCAAGTCTGGGGAGTACTTTTAAAACCAAGACGTGAACCAGGAATCTGTAAGACATTAGACTTTTGAAAGAAGCCCAGCAGACAACCTGGTTAATGAGTTCAGGGGTTTTCATTTCTCGCTGCAAAAACCTCTCCCCTTACAAGTACACATGGCAAACATGGCTTCCTGGAGGATAAACACTGTCTTTTATGTGATAACAACAAAGACGAAACAGGCTTTAGAAATGGCCGACACGCACATACGCACGCACGCAGAGACACACTAGGGTGGCTGGGTGTAGAGGTGTGTGCATCAGTGTGGTCCAGCAGCTGGGAAAAGCCTCCTCCTTGACCTTACTTGTCTGAAACCTGTTGCTGTGCCCCCACCCCCGAGATAGAAAGACACATGGAGCAGGGCATATGGTATAACGTAAATATCACTCCCTTGTTTATCACCTGATTCTAATTAACTATGATGTCATGTTTTCTTTAGTCTTCTCTCGCTTTCCCTCTCTTTTTCATAAACTCCCTCTCGTGTTGTTGCCGTCTGGGTCCTGCCATTTTTTTCATTGTTTTTCAAACTTTTGTCATGTCTTGGTAAAGTTCAGAAAGATTCCAGCAATTAGCGGGATCAGACCTGGAGCAAGGTTATCACACAAACACACACACAGACTTCCTCTGCCCAGGGCTGCAGCAGTTGTAATTTGTTCATTGCATCCATCACTTTCAACTCTCTGCCATCTGTTTCTGTGTGTGTGTGTGTGTGTGTGTGTGTGTGTGTGTGTGTGTGTGTGTGTGTGTGTGTTTGTGTGTCTGTGTGTGTGTGTGAGGTAATTTCTGAGTTTGATGGAATCCACCAGAGTCCGTCTTTCCCGCTGTGTTTATTACTAAAAAAGGTCCTAGATCCTCTTTTTGTGATCAAGAGTCCTCAATGCTTAACACTCGTGTCAAAACGTGAGTAAGTCTGATGCATCAGAGGGAGATTCAAATTTCCTTTCATCCTCCCAGGGCATCTAGTCCTTTGTTTATATGATTACTTGGGTGTTCTGTAAACGACATATCAAGTACAATTACTTTGAAATGTGTTCAAGACACTGATCACCCCCCCTCTCCCTCCCTCATAAAGTTCAAGGGCTGGCATTCCTAAGCCAAGATTATGGTTTAACGTCACAGATCTACCTATGTAAAACTTCACGTACAGTATAAGTCCTCATTAGAACATGGGACTATGGAGTCGAAATGTTGATACAAATTTGTCCACTTGTTCATTCAGGGAACTTGGAATCAAGTGTATATATCATATACCTCTTGGAATATCTCAATGTATTTTTATTGCAACTTTAACATGACTTAATGTGCTCTTGCCTTTACCCGTAATGCATAACAAGGCCAGACTTTAAAAGCAGGATATTTATCCAACACAGATGTTTCACACTGATTATCAACCCAAATGACATCTGAATTAATCTGTTCAGCGGCACCAAGCCACGCATCATTTCTCCCATTTCTACAGTGCGCCTAACATGTTTCTCAAAACTGTTTGCCAATGTCATTTTTTAGTGTTGTGCTTGGGTATGTTTGGTTAGTGTTTGGTTTGTTGAGGCATGTGGCGAAGCTCAGTATGCGGTTTCTGTTTTGACTACATCAGGAACTATCGGACCTGTGTCGGACCTCAAATGAAACGTACACCATCGGCTTCACACGTTCACAGCTCCTCTGTTTGCTCAGAGAGTCTTGTGGCCGTGTGACCTGACCGCAGCAGCAGCTGTGAATATTTTACTTCCCGGGGAGAGAGAGAGAGAGAGAGAGAGAGAGAGAGAGAGAGAGAGAGAGAGAGAGAGAGAGAGAGAGAGAGAGAGAGAGAGAGCGAGAGAGAGAGAGAGAGTTTGCGAGCTCTGAATTGGAGAAGGACGTGTGGGTTTGGAGGAGAGGTGAATAACTGAAAGAACCACAGTCCTGGGGGCATTTACGGCAGTCGAGGGGGGGGGGCGCGAGAAAGAAAGGGAGGAGGGGAGATGTTTGCTGAGAGGGCAGCAGTTTGGACGGGATGCCAAAGGGTGGAAGGAGGGGGAGAGTGGTTGAGAGGAAGAAGGGGTGATGGGGGCGATTAAAGGAGTTGCCAGAAGATTTGGGGTTGGAGGGTTGGCGGGTGGTTTGAAGGGGTATTTGCAGAGGTAAAGAGGGTTGGGGGGCAAAGGGGATTGGGGGCAATTATTGGAAGCAGACCAAGGGAGTTCCTGGAACCCAGGAGGTGAACCAAGAGCCCTCCTCCTCCTCCTCCTCCTCCTCCTCCTCGCATGTTCAGCTCCTTTTACTTAATTTCTTTTTTTTCCACAGCATTTAGTCCTTCATAGCTGGACCATTTGTCATCGTCTTTCTTATCAATAGCACCTTTACCCCTTGCAAGAAAGCTGAATAAATGAATAATTTGTTCATTTAACAATGAATCACTATGTGTAAAGTAAATGGGGTTGCTTGTACTGACAAACCCACAGAGAATTATCACAAAACTCTGGAGCTCCAAACTGCTTTTTAGCCTCACATATCTCACAGTTTTCGTCTCACCGCTCCAACCAACACAGTTTAAGACAGACACACTCACACACGTAGTAGTTCACCCCCTGCCTGTTTTACACAAACACACAGCTTTTCTGTCACCCTTTCTGTTCTGGTTCTGAGGCGACTTATACCTGGAGCACAGCTCTAGCTCCATCTTCACATCTCCTGAGGGCTTCAAGTTTCCTGCAACAGGTGGCTCAAACATTTGCCTTGGCCTGCACTGAGGTGAGGCCTCTGTTTATCAATTCGGAAAGAGCGAGGAGAGTTAGGGGAGGGAGGGAGGGAAAGACCGAAATAAAAAGAAAGAGGAAAAAAAAAAAAGGTAATACCTGTCAGCAGGAGAGAGAAATATTCAGGAAAAGTCACAAAATGTGAGCCACTCAAGTAAAGTGTTTCATGTTAATGCATTTGCTTCATGGAGATAAAAACAAGAATGTAAACATGTATTTTGTACTAATATTTAAGTCAGGGCTTTGATAAACCTATGAAACATTTTCCAGAGCCTGAGCCAGAGCAGCTAAAATGAGTCTCCTCTCGCATGTTTCTCTCATCTCATTCCTGCCTCACTTAATTCAATTTGTTTCTCCTTTCTCTCCCCGTCTCTGCTTTACCTCTCCTCCTCTTTCCTCACCTTTACTCCTCCACCCCCCTACTCTCCAGAGGTATATGCCTACAGTCTAAATGAAAATATATTTGTTGTTTTTGTTGGCCTTCTTTCCTCTAACTCCACTGGCGTGATTCAGCCATAGACCCAGGGTCGCTGGAAGCGGCTATGGCAGCAGAAAGCCTCTATTAGTCCTTGATCACTGGCTGCCTGACAGCAGAGTCAACATGCAGGGCATTAGGGCCCGACATGGGATCAAATGACGGCTAATTTACTGGGTGTCTGTATATAGTAAAACCACATTAACCTCTCCCCCAGTTTTGTTTTTTAATAATTAAATTAGTAAGAAATGAATTATTTAAATGAACAAGAGTGGCAGTTATTTTTACTGAAGCATTAGACAAACAATTATTTTGTATAATATATTCTTACAGTGATTAGAGAGACAGGCAGCTGATTAAAAATGTAACATTTTATATAAATAATGATGTTGGTTGAATTGACTGCCAACCAGGTTTTCTTTTTCCAATGGAAGGCGTTTGCTGATTTAAAAGAGGATTTGGTTGAATGTCATGTTTACAATGCAAGGTAAAGATCTTGATTTGAAGCAGTAGAAGATGTTATGATAATGAATACCTTTACCATCTGCTATTCATTTATGTGGATTTCATGTAAGAAAAGTGTCATCAAATCAGAATATGACTTTTAAATGCACAGACCTCCAAACTTGACGTGAAGGTGTTTGTAGGACGGATTAAATGCATGTAGACGGCACAGCTGTAAACTAAAATGACCATTAACTTACAAAGTGATAATGCTTATACAAGGTCACTGTAATTGCAGTACCGTATCTGTTCTTCATCACAAAACAAGTACCCCGTATCAAACAAAAGTACCTCCAGTGCACCTTGTGGTTTCAATAAACTTTCTTAGCCAGAGTACCAAATATAGCCAGAAGTACTAGCTTTTATTCAAACCCCTGAAGTGTAATGGGTCCAGAGTGCTTCAACAGAAGTCGTGTGGTTACACTGGCATCTGAAACCCCCTCCTCCCACATATTTCCAATGTCAAAAAGCGGGAGTGAATGGCCAGGTGTGCAGAGGTGAGAAAGAAGGCTGGGTTCTTTTTCCCCCATCCCATCTGTCGCTTTTCATTTGTACAACCAAGTGCATCCTCATACTTGCATTAAAAGAGAAGACCGTCTGGAAATGTGTGTCGTTATCCCAATATTTAAACTAGCTTTGGCTTCCCACATTGTGAAACAGCCAAGTATCACTCAACGTGAGATTCCTTGGTCCAGCATATATGGTATCTATCCATGAATGGTACGCCCTTTTCTGTCAAAAAAAAAGATTTCTGCTATTAAGAATGTTTTGTAAAATACTGTTTTCTACCAATCATACCATTCACCAAATCTGGTACAAAACAAATTTGAATGGCATTTTTCCTGAAGGTGGTGATGCAGCAAGTTACCAAAGCTCTAATATTTCCTGCATGTACAAACAGTTTATGTACTTTAATGGGAGTCCACATCAATAACTTGTAAACCTTTTATATTATAAGATTAGGATGGTGCAAATGTTGTGGATATGTAGTTGTGAGAATTATAGCACTATGTCATTATAGCATGCGCTTTTTCTGGTCAGAGCGGTGGTAATATGAGGGGTTGCGGATGAGGTTGGTGGTTGGTATGTTATGTGTGTGGTGAGAGTGTTGTAAAGTAAGAACAGGCTGAATGTGCTCAACATGAAGTAAGGTGACATAAGGAGCAAGTGGGTTATTTTGTGGTGGTGTGAGGGAGAGTAGTGTGGTACAGGCCTACAACAGGGATGGGGCTGTGTGTGTGTGTGTGTGTGTGTGTGTGTGTGTGTGTGTGTGTGTGTGTGTGTGTGTGTGTGTGTGTGTGAGAGAGAGTGTGAGTGCTAAAGCTCTACATTTACTTGGAGTTAGTCTTATACATTGTTTGAAACTGTAAAATGCAAATACATGTGTGAAAATATTTCCCATTCCAAACACAGAAGTGCTTTTTAATGTTAGTTATTAGCAAGAAAGACACTGCAGTGAAGTTTCTAGGTCTTTTTGAACCCTGTTCCAGTTCATTTTGAGTCTGACCAAATATTAAATGTAATATATTAGTTTTTCCATCACATACTTTGCTAGTAATTACATAATGTACTTGGGAATCTCTACTGCCTATTTAATGTCTGTGTGAGTTATTAAAAGAGATTTATTTTTTCAGTTTCTTCTCTTTTACTCCCCCTTGAGCTAAACTCCCACTGGCTGTTGATACAATTGAGCTCATTCTTGGAGACTCTTGGACTACTTCATGACACACAAGCCAAGAAAATCAACACATTAGGAAGAAAAAAAAAAAGAGACTCAAGTGGCGAGTCTTGAAACCTGTCATACATGATCATTTGCACAGACTGTTGGTCCCAAGTGTCCCTCGATCCCACATTCAGCTCGACGGTTGGAATGTCTCAGTCTGCTATGGCACAGGGTTAAGATTATGTGGTAATAAGCAATATTTGGTTTTGCACTGAGAGGGGTCTGTGTGGGTTCACCACATCAGGGGGTTTAGATGGCATAATGGAGTCTACAGCCTGGAGCCTGGAGAAACATCAGCTTTGTTATGTATGCATGTATCAGGAGGGCTGTGTATCACATTGTATATCCAAAAAAAAGCAATGAAGACCAAAACTATGTCTCACAAATGAAACCGGATTTATGGTCAACGCAATGTGTTAACAGCAGTATTTACCTGCTGCGTAGTTTTCGATTTGTAGTTCAGTGTCAGATCTAACTCGTTCATAGCGGTACACTAGATGGGCATTCAGGCTGTACGGTGCTTTCATTTCATTACTCAAAACTACTGCGTTGACATTATTTAATTTACTCTGTGATACGAGCAACACTGGAAAGATCTGCCCATTTTGTTTTTGAATGAGACCATTTGGTGCAATCGCATTATTTAAGCTGTTTCACGCATTCTCCGTGAAAGATGGAGGGTGTTGCTGTGAGCAGTTCTGCAATGGAAATTGCTTAGCTGTATTGTGTGTGTGTGTTACAGAACAGGAGAAGATAATTCAGCCTTTTTTCAACATGCTTCATGCCTTCTCCAATCCAAACAATATTTCCATGCATCAGAAGTTTGAACAGCCTATGCTGACAACAATCCCTGCAAACAAGTTTTAGGAAGGCTATCATTAACTTGTACCATCAACTCAGGATTAACAAAGTAGAAACATGTGATTAAGCATTTGTTTTTGCCTCGATTCAATGTTAATACATACTGCACTCTGGACCAGGCCTGGAATTGAATAATGTAATCACTACTTGGTCTTTGGTGTTATCAATGCAAAGGCAAATGCCAGGGCAGCAAAGCCATGAAACAAAACAATGATATTCTGTCAACAGAAATAATGAATCTAATTTAAGGGTTGGGTATGATTTAGTTTTTTAATACACAATAAAACTATCAGAGAAATAAAAAATAGAAATAAAGCTGTTTATTTCAAATATTTGCGCTTCCACCATAAAGTAAGTAAGCCACGTAGTTGGATTGGATTTCGGACAATTTAAAACAATCAAAAACACACAGTCTCAACATAAACTGCTTAGGAATAGATTTGTTGTGTAGTGACCAAGATTAAATGATCTGTTTCAGCATGAAGTACCACTATAAAACCAAAAAGGTCAGGGTTAAGCCGTAAATTAACTTGCTAACCCACTAATCTTACTTGGTGAGACGGGACATGGCATCGACAAAACAACTCCACCCGTTTCTCTTCCCTCCTCTCCCCTCAGAATAAAACAACGTCTGCTTCATTTCAAACGAGCATTCTCTTGCTGGGCCTCACAAAAGGGTAATCATGGAGAAGATGAGTCTTGTAAGGGTTTGGTTTTAGTGTGTGTGTGTGTGTGTGTGTGTGTGTGTGTGTGTGTGTGTGTGTGTGTGTGTGTGTGTGTGTGTGTGTGTGTGTGTGTGTGTGTGTGTCACCAGCACAGAGCCTAACAGTGATGAGGTTTTCAGGGATCCACTTTGCCTTTCAGCACAGTAGAAGACGTCCCCTTGATGTCATAATCTGTAAATGCTCCATGCCAGTGTATCATCATAACGGATCTGCATTATAAAAAAGGTTCAAGATGCTAAGACTGACAGGGACACTTAGGGGGTCTTTATAAGAGTCGAATTCAGTAATTCATCAGGGAAAAATGTTTTGGCTATGTTGGGATCCTGAACCAGATTTGTTTACACTGACATGATAGTCAACACAGCCAAAAACCTTTTACTTGATGAATTATAAACAGACTCCAGCCATCCTCATGAAGGTGAGCCAGGACTGTAATGCCACACTATGACTTTGTTACAGTTTAGATTTTACTTTGTGTGTATCAACATCTGATCTGCACCAATTCATTACAAAAGAAAACTGTAATTTCAAACTGTAGCAACACAAGAAGGATACAATTGTGCAGCCAATTCAAGACAAGCTTTCATTTTCATTTCATAGTTTTAGTATTCATTTTACTAACAAATGATAACGGTGCAGTAAAAGCAGTGTGATCATGGCTTAACGGTAAGAGCACCCTGAGTGTACATATTACAGTAAAAGAAAAAAGAAATCTCCTTGTAAATGTGAAACACATGTTGGCTCCATATGAAAGCAATAAACAGCTTCTGGCCCCATGTCCCCAATTCCAGCCGTCATACAGTGTATGATAATAGCATTGATGACTGCCCAAAACACATTTATTGCATTTAATTATTTAGTATGGTGCTTTCAAGTCCCCAAGGTTATATGAGACACAATCATACGCCATTAATCACACGGCTTGAAATCCAAATCATAGTCATGTGTGAAAGCTTAGTGTAATCTTAGTAATGAGTTTATGTTTCCATTATATGATTGTCAGAAGTTGTTGATAGTCTTACTGGCTTTTGATGAGAAACTGCAATGCAATATTAGAATTAAAAAATGTTGAATATTCCATATTTCTTTATAGTTAATTTTTTCAATAATGCTATGTTCCACACAAACACATCTTGATCTTAACCCATAAGAACCCACGGTGACACAGATGTCACGCAACCTTCAAATGTTCTGGAAAGTTCCCTATACAGCTTTACCCTTGATTTTAACTCATGAAGTCCCTAAGTGACACATACTGAACATCCTGATGATCTGCTCAGTTCATTTAGCTGATTCAAAGATATTTAGTTAATACATTTTATATTGTTCAATTCAAAGAATATTAAAACAGACAAACAAGATGTTCTACACTATAACGGTCATATTTCAATGTCATTTCATTTATTTTCTGTAGTATGCATAAGAAGAAGCAATACAGTGTTCAGTGTTGATATGTTTCGCAAACAATGCCTAGAGATCACCCCAGAGGAGCACAACTCCATTGATGAGCAAATGGTGTCTTTCAGAGGGACTCGCAGCCCAATAAGGCAGTATGTCAAGGGCAAGCCCCACCCTTGGGGATTGAAAATGTGCGGTCGCTGCACTTCCTCTGGAATCCTCTGTGATTTTTTGGTCTATGAAGGTGCCACTGGGAAAAAAACCTCACTTGGCATGGGAGGTGACGTTGTGGTCAAGCTGTGTGAAACTCTACCATCAAACCAAAACTACAAAGTGTTTGCAGACAACTTGTTTTCTTCAGCACCACTGGTGCTCGAGCTTCTTCAGTGACAGATCTACTTTGTAGGAACACTCCGCAACAATCGCTTAGCTGGTTGTCAGCTGAAAGATGATAAAAGTCTTGCCAAGGGAGGCAGAAGATCTGTTGATGCCAGGGTGGTGAAAGAGGAACGCATGGCCAGTGTCAAGTGGTATGACAACAGATCTGTTACCCTAATCTCATCCTACTGTGCAGTTGAACCTCAAGACAAAGCTCAACGCTAGAGCAAGTCAGACAAAGCATTTGTGGAAGTCCACAGGCCACACATTGTCAAAGAGTACAACACATTCATGGGGGGCTTAGACCTCCTAGATGCATGCGTCGCAAGGCACAAGTACCACATGAGGTCACGGAGGTGGTACCTCTACCTGTTCTGGCAAACTACAATGCTGGGCCTTGTTAACGCATGGCTGATCTACCGCCGTGATCGTAAACTACTCGGTAACCACAAGCCACTGAAACAAAGGAGGTTCCAGGCAGAGATCGCAACTAGCCTTATTCTTCTGCATTCACAAAGGGGTCGTCCATCACTCAATGCTACATCTCCACCACCACCTCCCAAGAGGGTTCGTGCTGGAGTTCCAGATGATGTTCGCGCAGACCAGGTTGCACACTGGCCTGTGAAACGTGACAAGTGTGACCGTTGCAAATTCTGCAAAGTCAATGCAACCACCAAACTCTGTCAGAAATGCGATGTGCGTCTTTGCTTCACTGAGGAGAGAAATTGCTTCAAATGTTTCCATTTGGCCTAGGCTAAACTGCCACACATGCTGGAAACAATGGTCTTTTGCTCAGTTTTCTAAAAGGCACAGTAAGTTGTTAAAAAATAAAAGTTTTTTTTTGTTATACCTAAGAAGTAAAGTTACAATTTTGTGAAAATGCAAATAAAAAGACTAATCTTTGTTACCAAACATAAAGAAACTCTTAGGCTGATATATTTTCAAATAAAGAATAACGTTACCATTAACGCCCAATGTGACATATATGTAACTTTTCAGATCTCTGACACTAGGGGGGGGTATTTTGAAAACAATGTCAGAAATATGTTCTATGTGGTCTATTTAGTCTGTGTTATGTTCCTCTTAATCTTCCCTAAAGTAGAAATGGGTCCGGGTTCTTATGGGTTAAAAGTTTTTCCTTTTTAATAGCAGCCAGATTTGCAGGTAAAATCAGCACTTAGTCCATGCAGATGACTTCACTATAGCTAGTGTGCTTGCGGCTATAGTAGCAATATTGTTTCTAGGACTGGATCCGAATATTCGGAAATTTGTTTGTTGTTTATGTATTGCTTTTTAATTTTTAATTTCTTTTAGGCATTGGATATTCGTTTTTTGTTTTTGTTTATTACCCTAAAAGTAAAGCTAGAAACATTTTGTCAGCACATTCTTATATTTATACTTTTTAATTGCACTGTTAAAATGTGGAGATATGCTGTACACCAACTCATGGACGTCACGCTGTGTGGGAACACTTTAATTGAACGATGACAGGACAAAGATCCTCTGAATGCTGAAAAAAAGTGGTAAATTAATGTGTTTTATCTAATAACAAAAATACAAACAAGAATACTGTAGAATAACTTAATTGTCAGAACTCATAAAAGTTAATGTCTTAAATTAGACCGAAAGACATCTCAGCCGAGAAAGGAGAAATATCAATTCCGCAAAAACCACATCCCCCACATGCCCCCACAGCCGCGGCCAAAGCTTTGACTTTTCGCTGTCAAGTACTACCGATCCTCAGCCCTGAAAAGCCCTAGTTGTGTCCTTAGCAGACACTGGCTGGCTAGTGTCCCAAGGGTGTCCCACAGTCTGCCAACCTGATTCACACATGGACACACAAATCATCACTACTACAGCTTTAACAAATAAAATTAAGGACAAACCGTTCCAACAGTACATTCTTCATATCTTTCTAGACACTGTGGACAATAGCATCAGACATTAATTTCAGAACTAAAGCTTAAGACAAGAGAAAACAAAAGGAAAAGCCCTTCCTGAAAAGATTTGGCTTTATTAGACTGTCAAAGATGATGGCCAGCTAATAGGAACCGCAGGTCGCTGGAGACTTTGCGGCCTGAGACTAATGCAGTCAGCCTTACCGCCTTTTGTTTTTACTGGTGGTTAAGGCAGAACAAGAGTAGTACGGGCAACCACACTGTCACTCACAACACTGTGCCCAGACTGTGTGTGAGTGTGTGCTAAAAGCAACCCAAGTCTTCTACAAAAGTATGTTCCCATACAAGTAAACTGCATTCTTAATTATGTTACGAGCGCAGTGTATATTCTCCCGGATTACAGTCGCCGTTCTGAACACGTGGTTAATGTTTTATCTAATTGAAACGAAACAAAAATGCACGAAACGACTTGGCTTTTTATTTTCGGTTCAGTTATGTCAAAAACAAACTTAGTCAAAAAGTAAATTGGCAAAAGCAGTTTTTTTGTATGGGCACATTATGTGCTGGCGAAAAGGCAATTCTGTGTGTTGTAAAAGCGCTAGTGCTGCATGTACATCTGTGAGCATCGCAGTACGTGTGTGGCTCGTCTCGTCCGTCATTGCTGAGCTGCAGTGGGACGACTAATCATCCAACCGTTTGATCACTATGGCAAAGACATTGTGCAATGACAGTGGTGGTTTAGACTGGTGTTCTTCGTCTGGACCCTCAGGTCACCTACAGATCCAGATGTGAGATAGCTCGTAACCTACAGTGACTCTGGTGACGTCTTGTGGGGGACCTCCAGCAGTTCAAAGTGTTTCTAGTTTGCAGCTGCTGAATTTGGCGGGAAATGTTATTTTTCTGGAATTAGTTAACCTATGATGTGTGTGAAAGTTGAGGTTGTTTTGTGTGTGCGTGTGTTTGACATCCTTTCATGGGACCCACGCGGACTATTTCATTAAGGGCTTCTAAATGCCGGGCTGCTGCCGGCTATTTGTTTAGAGAGAAAACAAGCCGCATGAGACAGAGGAAAGAGACTCTTCAATTTCCTTATCTCTGGTTCTCCCTGGTTACTGTCCAATATCCTTGGTGTGTGTGTGTGTGTGTGTGTGTGTGTGTGTGTGTGTGTGTGTGTGTGTGTGTGTCTTCTCCTGCAGAGTCCAGTCTGTGGGACCTGCATTCACAAGCAGCCTCTTTTGCTTTTCTTTCTATATATATTTTTTTTTTTTCTTGCATGAAATGGATCGAATAGAATGGATGACGGTGCTAGTTCTTTTCCAGAGCTTTCATGGTACTTTATGTCTCACACACACACACACACACACACACACACACACACACACACACACACACAAAAATATACATTCAAACACAGACTAAGACACACACATCAACAACCAATGCTTGCTACATGTTTGGCCTGATCGTGCTCACTTCCATGTGTCTTTCATAAGGTAGACCGACCCCCGACTGTGTCTCACTCCGACTCCATCCAACCTCCCATATTTATGATCTGACGACCCTCTTTTGTACCACAGACTGATCTGAGATGAGAGTAGAAGATTTTGAAAAACTTTTAAACTAATGGTCATAACAATTGTTTTATTTTTTCAAGAAAGGTTCCTTAAAGAAAACAATATAAAGATTGTAAACAAGAAATACACTTGGTTATGCATTCTGATACCTCATCGTAATTATTTTTAAATTATATTTGAACAATATTTAAGTAGTGAAAAGTCACTAATCATTAACCCTCTTCACTTACATTTCTAGTTTCCATTTACATCCTGCTTCTTTGCTCTCTTTGCAACCAGCCCCTCTTCTCATCGCTCGCTTATTCTGCTCTGCCTGTAGCTGTCCTCATTCAGACATCTTACTGGCTCCCTCTCCTCCTTTCTCTCTCTCTCCTGTTGTTTTACTAGCAGAGCTCTCCCTGCCAGATGTACTATATAGACAAAGTTTATCTTACCTTGGCTTTAAAACTCGGTTCCTCGACATGATTAAAAAGAGACAGGGACGGAGCGCAGACTTCAAAAGAGGAGATGAGGGACCTCAGGGAGAGAAGGAGAGAGGGACGGACGGGCTAATTAGTGCCTAATGATGACGAATTATTTTCATGCGTCTATTCACTTACTGCACTGATACTACTTGCCATCACCGACAAGAAAGAAAGTAAATCTCACTTTAGAAATGCAGCATAGATGCAAGAGGTGCAGATGTTTACAAGAGTATAGGTATATAAAAACTAATGTAGTCCAATACAACAGTAGGCGACACGTTAACAGGATAAATCACTGAACCAGAGCGTCTCTGCTGAATGTTGCCGTCTGCTTTATAATCACACTAAAGTCTCTACAGAATATTGCCCATTAAATCAGTTCGTACAAGTGTTTTACCACCCCCAGAGTTGAAGGAGAGCTTTAACAAAACACTCCACAAAACAATTTATGGATTACTGCAGTGATCCATAAATCCATGCACAAGGACAGCCAGAGATAAATGGCAGGATCCTGTTATTTACGGTGCGGGAGGTACCCTCCGGGGGCTTTCCCCCCTTTGAATTGTTACATGTATGTGGCCACAAACCTTGAGGTGTCTTTGACCTATAATTAAACAAAGGTGGGTGAATGAATGGTCCAAGCCCCGCCGCCACACTGAAACTCCCCACAGGGTTGTGATGTGGTCTTGCTCCTAATTTCTGTTTGAGAACAAGTTCTTCAGGAAGAATGGAAGCAAAGCTGAACCTGGGAGTAGTGGATGAATCCCACAGCGAGTGTTGCAACTTTGTTTGTGCTCCAGCATGATGGCTCTGCATGCTGCTGTGTTGCAGTATGGCTTCAGTTAATCTTATGCTCAAGAACCAATTAATATTCAACAGTGGATTTGACTAAGAGTTAATAGCAGGTTCATATATTGCAACAAGTGAAAAACAATCTTCTTGACATTATGTGGCTTGGACAAATTCTTCACACGTCTGTTCAGATGTTGCCTGTGGATGGAGAGCTGCGCAATTAGGTTTAATTATGCCTAACACCACTCTTTGTAATGGATTACACACTTACTAAACGTAATCCCTTACACCTATTCATCTTACAAAAACAATAAAAGAAAGACTAACATTGATACAACTAAACACAAACAGACAGACCGTGAATACCACTTTGAATCCACAAAGATTCAACATGCAGCTGCATGTGCAGTATAAAAGTATTAAAAGCTTTTACAACACGTCCAATCCGCACGTGAATAATGAGGGCCAGGAGCCTGATTGTGGATTTGAAACCCAAATCCTCTCTAATGCACCAAGTAACACACACGCACTTCAGCTTACTGTAATAGGTAAATAGAGATGTTTGTTGGCTGAATATGACAGTGGTTATATGCAAATGAAGAGAAACATCTGGCGAATGTCATGTGAACTGGTGGAAGCCAAGAATATTTCTTTTGTGTGATGATGATTGACCTCGTGCATCTGTTTGTGTGTGTTCAGGTACACCTGCATGTGTTTAAGTTGTACAAATGATACCTTATATCTGATATCAAGCAATGGCTCACTCTGTACATGTGGGAAGACTGGAAGTAAAAACTGGGTTTGGAAAAAAGACCAGACTTTATTAAAAATGAACAGGCGAGAGGGTGATCATGTTGGGTAATTCTGGCCATGCTGTTGTTGCGTTAAAGAAGGTACATAAATAATATCCATTATTCCAAAGAAAATCAAGTATAGACACAAAGTGTAAACTGATCTGCTCCAAAGTCAGGAAATCTTATGGTCAACGATATGCAGCTGCATATTCAAATGATGTTCTCACTCAGGTAGCATCACAACTTGGAAAAACTGAGTGTTGAGACAGATGTGACCCCTTAAAAACTTAAGGAAACCGAACTAGGTCCTTGGTGAACTTTGTAGCTCACCTTGTTTTTAGTTTATTGTGTTTGACTTAAATGAGTATGGATCCTGGCTCTGCAGAATGTGGACTGAGAGAACAGGAGGACTGATATCGTGATGTTGTTATCCACCTGAAAGTGGCGTCACGTTAGAGACGGTTGTGGCTCTTTGGAGCACAGCATTTGGGCCAGAAGAAAACATGCTGACAAGTTTTGTCTTAGCCAGCTTTATGAAACCAGTCATTTTAAAATAAGTAAGGCTTCAATTAACAATCATTTTTCATGATTGATTAGTCTGCAGATTTCTTTTTCAGATTTAAACAGATTTCAGCATTAACATAAATAAATGTCTCCTAGGACGCTGATATGAACTTGTGTCAACCAGCAGTTTTTCCAACTGGATGAGTGCTCCTTAAAATAACAGACATGCTTAAAATCAAACTGGATGTCTTAACCTTTTTGTTTCTGGACCTTGGTTCATTTTCTTAGAGTCTGTTTCAGCTCAGGTCAGATTGGATCAGTTTTTCTGATTTTCAACTTTTCTGGCAGCAAACGACTTTTCAGAATCCTCTGTTACATATTTGCTGCAGCGCTCTGGAGAAGATCCAGTCATATAAAACCGAATATGACGCAAGGCGTGCAGACACCTTCAACAGACACAATTCTAAAACGCAGTGTGTAATATATTACATACGGTAGATAGTGATATATGAACGGGATAGAGTGGAAATAAGAGTCGATGACAGGCGACAAGTCTCCCACACTACAAGTACCACAAGCCTCCACGCAACCATACATACATCAAGTTCTCCGTATTCTTGCAGTCTCGCTTTTGACATGGCACATGAGAGACAGAAGCAATGCGTGGAAAACTACAAACACCAACGTATCATCCAAGTGTGAAGCCTCTTACAGAACTCCGCCCAGAGCCTTGGACCAACCTGCTCATCAAAGACAGAAGGGGAATTACCCTGGCCTGGTGAACACACACACACACACACCCATATACAAACACACACACACACACACACACACACGCACACATTCAGACAAACACAGACACAGGTCTAATGAGTCCCAGCTGTGAATGGTTGCGTGATACAGCAAGACAACAATTATTGTGGAGAGGAGGCAGGACATGTTGACCTACTAAACAGAGACGGAGAGAAGAGAGGGTGAGAGGGAGATGAAAAGACGAAGGAAGGTGAGAGATATGAGGAAGAGGTAGAGTTAGGAAGAAGAGCAACAAATAAAGACGTTCACATACGAAGTGACTTACTACAGTAGAAAATGATAACCGTGTGTGTCCGCAAACGGATTACACAAAGATTACTTCATATAGTCTCACTCCTCAACTGCTGTTGGTGGGATGTAAGTCAATGTCAGCTTAATCTTTCTTGATAAGCTTCATACTGAAGAGAAAAGCCACTCTAAACAGAATCATCATGTGTTATTCTGAAGGTCGTACGCAGCTCAGACGGTGAACGGGGATACGTCTCTCACAAAGCTTAAAACCAGAGAAATTAAGAAGAAACTGAAGGCTGAATGTTTGTGTGTTTGAACTTTGCATCCTTTATTTCACTGGGGTGTTGACATCTCCGAACCAGAGAATGTGCCCATATCCCCATAAAAATGTCCCTCTGTACCGACGGAGCCTGTAAAGTCAGTTTTTCATTATCTGTCAAAGGAGCAACTGTTGGCTTTGTGAGTGGAAGTTTCTTGACTTAATATTAAATACAGCAGGTTTGTGGGAATTTAATTTGAGTGTGTTTAACCTCTGTCTGGAAAGTGGAAAGGATTCTGTTCACAAGTCAGAGTGAAATATTTGGAGATTTAATTTTCCTAGAAGGAAGTGGTCAAATAAAAGTGTCTCCGCAAGAAAACAGATGACCAGTATTTTTCTAACCCTTTCACGCTACACATGGCAATCAGGTCCAACCCCATTTAATGCAGGGTTTACATGTTGTGGCATTTGGAGGCCTCATGCGGAGATTGAGGTGAAGTTACTCAACTCATTTAGGAAGTTGCCAAGTACAGTAATAGGTGAACCATTTCATGACGCATCATATTTTAAAATCTTTTCATTTTAGCCAAATTCAAAAAAGGAGCAACTGATTCGTGGCAATGCCTAAAAATAGAACAAAAAGATCACGCTTTCACAGTATTAGTATTAGTATCATTATTAGTTACAATGACCCTTAAAGAGAAGAGAATTATAAAACTGATAAAAAAATACAATGTAACTTTAACATGTTTAAAAACTCAAGCATGCTAGTTTACATCTTAGCATGTTTGCAATACCTCACATAAGCACATACACAGTACGATACCGCCGTATACCATTGTATCCGTCTACCGTTATAACCCTAAAGACCACATTTCGAGTTCGACAGCCATATCCATCTCTCTGCGTATCCATCTGAACAAGTTCTGTCAGAATGTCCTCTGGGGAGCGCTTTGGTGTCCAAGCGGTTACAGCGCAAGCAACCGCAACGTCCCTGGTCTGAATCCAGCCTTGGGTCATTTGTTGCATATCATACCTCTCTCTCTCTCTCCCTCCTATTTCTACACTGTCATCTTTCAAATAATGGTGCCAAAAATACCAAATATATCTCAAAGAAAAGAAGAGAATGTTCTCTGGACTCACTCTCTGATTGGGCTGGGGAGAGTAAAAATGAATACATTTCCTGCGCTTCAAAGAAGACAACAGGAATGTACCAGGGTAAGAGTGTTATTCTCATTGAGAAGACTGGATGTGGTTATGTCTAACTGGCAAACAAGAAGGGAAACCAGAGAATGTGGATCTCACTCAATAATGCATCGTAAAGTTGCATTTGAATGACGATGATTCAACCTGTCGGTCACCTGCTGAACGTTTCTCTATCACTGTCCATCAACAGCTAATCATACCTACTGTCATGATTTATTTCAGCAACAATATAATCAAGTAATAGCACCTAATTAACTGGCTATATCAACTAATAAAAAAAGGCCATGTTTTGAAAGGCAACTTAAAGCATAGGTCCAGAAAAAAAGCCAAGCTGCATGTATGAATGAGGAAAACTACTTGGGAAAAATGTACTTTTTTCCAACGTGAAGAAGTTGCAAGAATAGACTTGGTGACATCATTGTGCTATACTGAAAACGTTTAAATGATTGTTCTCATGGATGGCTTTCAGAGGTTTTGTCCACCACAAAAACTGTTGCAGTAATGCTATACTCTTTACATCAGAACCCATTAAAACTCTAGCAGGCCAGTAAAAGCCCTGTGTGTCCCTTAATGTACATGATAACAAAAAAAAAGGAATATGTTCACTTGTTCAAGAGAGCTCTACGATGCTTTGACTTTACACAAGGATCTCCTCCTCTTTCACTTTTTTAAAATAAAAACACAAAAAACACCAATAAGTAAAGTATGTATCTTAATGTAGCACTACACTGCACCTGTCAGCAGGTGAACACATAGCTGGCTGAGAAAAACAACTGCCTAATTACATTGCGGACTCTGTAAAACAACAAACAAATAATGCAATAATCACCTACCCACGAACATTTTAAGAGGTGAAGTCAACCACACCACAGCAGCTGGTCAAAACTGGTCTAAACACACACATGAGACATACAAGCAGGCAAGCACATAATTATGTAATCTCCCTGTTACAGGTTCTTATGCTCTCCATGCACACACACACATTCATATTTGGCCACCCAACACTCATCTAGCTAATAAAACTTTTGGGTCGCAGCCCAGAGAGGGGCTGGGTTTGAGGGGCAGGGTTTGTTTGGGGCTGTGCAGAGTAAACAGAGCTTTAAAAACAATAACAAGTCACTTGTGAAAGATTCGGAGTTTGCAGCGGCTCTGTGGACTAATAAACTTTGTATTAGCAGGTGACTTTATTGAGACCTCGAGGGAAATGTGTGGAGGTGTTTGCTTGTGGAATACAAGAGGGATTAGACAGTATGGTGCCATTACCCAGGGAGGATGATAAATACACATGCACAGTTTCAAAGCAAAGATTGCAGTGGATTTTTATCTCCTGATGCTCTCATGTTGTGTTTCTTGCTGTGACAACGCTAAACATGGTCCTTCGATAATAAGCTCAATTTGTGAATCTCCAGAAAATAAATGAGAAACATTTTGAGAATATGCAAACAAGCTGTAATAACTCAAAGCATAGCTCAAATTTGGAATAAAAAAAAGCCACACCACGCACACACGCGCACAAACGACTGGGGGAGAGATTAAATAATGTTCACACTGACAAAGAAAAAACTAACTCTCCATCCAAAGAATGAGCAGGAAAAACAGGCAAGCGGCGCAGCAAGTGAGGTGGAAAAGTATTCCTCACACAAAGAATCAGCGCAAAAGGCCCGGCACGCTGGAGACTGCAAGATGTAGCCACAGAACTCTGGCTCTGTTGATCTTTGTAGGCTAGAAATGAAAGAATATCAGCTCCAAATGTGTTTTAATGCAAAAGTAGTAAAATTAGAATGTCTGTGTAGAAATATCTGCTGTCTTTCTCCTAATCCGACAGAGCAGTGCCAATATTAATACACCTCTTAAGAGTATGGAGGCAATGTTATTTCATCTGGATGTTGAGTGTCTGCGTGCCCGAGTGCTTGCGTGTGCACGAAATTACATCTCGGAATAGCCAAAATGCCCCCGAAAGGCCAAGTTTTAAAACCACAGACACACAATGGAATCTGTGCTATGTTTGTTTTGTTTTGTTTTGTTTAATTCCAGACCCCCAGTACTAGGGCTGACAGGACAGTGAAACGGGAGCTGAACAAGGGCCAGACACAGCCAGGAATGAGACCAACAACTACTCACTCACACCTTCCTAAGCCTCGGCCGAGGTGCACTTTACCTGTCATATACAGCGATCTTGAAACCATCTCTCAGCAGAGCTTTCTTCAACAGACCGGGGCCTGGTCTGCACGAAAGAAGCTGTTTTTAAGGTCTTCTTGTGGTGCTGATTACTGAACACTTTGAGTAACTAAACCTTTATTAGGGCAAAAGTCCTTAAATAGCCCTGTTCACGGGCAGACATTTGGACTTGTCATAGCAGGAGACGCACAGGTGTTACTAATAGCATTAACAATGGTGCTGTTCTTTTCAAGTGTCCCAGTAAACCATGACAGCGCAACCGTGAGCCAGCATGTACAATACCAGGACCCTGAAACCGGAGCATCTAAATGGAATTCAGCAAACATTCATTTCATTATTCACACTTGTGCTTTTCCTCGTACGACATGTCACAATTGAGCCAAGCACACTCTTGAGCAAACCAAACTCAGACCGTCTTCACATTATGGAAGCTGAAGACAAACAACTGTAATTTCACTGGACCAAGTTACAATTTGAGGACGATTACTGAATTCCACCTGTATTTATTTGAAATGCTGTCAAAAATCATGCACAACATTTAATGAACTACTCTCTATTGCTGACACGAGGTGGTGTCTAAGCCTTCAAGTGTAAATATTTGGTGATAATCGTAGAGATAGCTACATTTATGATATAATATTTCATGTTTTTTGGCCTCTTTTCCGTCAGTTCTTGGAATTGTTCAGCTTGCAAAGGGGGCTAGCTTTGGTCCTTAGCGGTTACAAGCTAATGCAAACAACTTTGATATAATTTCAGGGAATAACCCCAACAGTTCTCAGGGTTTCTTTAGGCAAAAGCCTTGTGTAAAGTCCTGTGCAAAAAATGTTGATTTTGAACTACATGAACCGTGATTACTGATGGGAGAGCAGAGATCATCAGTGCTTCTCCACATCCAAACAGACAGGCAGGTAATTTTAGACCCTGGGAGAACAAATTGGCCTGTTTCACCCACTCAAGTCAATCAAGAGAGTGAGGGGGAAGGGAGAAAGAGACAGACAAGACTGACAGTGAACCACTGAACAAGACATAAGGGAGTGAATATCTGAGATAAAAAGATGACTGTGCTAAAGAGACATTTATAGAAAATGGGTAATCATAGACAAATGGTGAAAGAAAACAATAAGGATGGGATACAAAACGTGAAAAGAAATGTGTATCCCCAATCCTCCCACTGGTGGTCCATGTTCCCACTGTTGGTTTAATTGCCTGGTGTAGGAGTGAGATCAGAGCAGCAGTTCAGCACTAGGCTTCTATCAGACTTGAGAAACAACAACAAGTAAGAAAATTAAAGAGATGAGAGAGAAACAAAGAAAGAAAACAGACGAGTGAGGAAAGAACTAGAAAACAGTGAAGCATGATGAAAAGGCACATAAAAGCTCACATTTAGAATACAAGGAGGACGACTGAGGGCACAGAACGTGAGAGAAAGAAACAGAAACAAGGAGAGCTGGTGGTCCATTTCCTTCTTTTCGGCTATATTTAATTACCCAAGTAGGAGTAAGTTCAGTAGATCAGGAGATCAGCAGTAGGAGTAGCAGGCCTTCATCAAAGCAGCAGTCACTGCTTATTAGAATATTATTACAGAACAGCAGCAGCCAGCCAGTGGGCTGATTACTGACTGGGTCCAATGGGAGGCCTCATTTGACTGGAATGTACGGAGGCTGAAATGGAGAACAGGGATAAACACAGAAATACCATTTATAGACTACACGTTTTGATATGGTTTTATAAAAACAACTTTGTGTCCGTAGGATAAAGACTAAAAGACCGTCAATTCTTTGTCATTATACTGCAGAGCTTTTTCCATTGGCTTTCATTAATCTCTTGAACATTAAATGTTGCTTTCCAAAGTTCTTGTGAAAAGTGCATTTAGGATTCATTAAAAAAATAAAATAAAAAAAAAACAGAATTTGAAAGTTATAGCAGCAAAAATCTGTAACTTATCTTTCCAGTTATTAAATAAAGGAATATATTAAATTCCTTAAGAAAATGATGCCGATAATCAAAGGAATATTGTGTTGTTCGTGCCATAGTTTATGGGTGATTTCACGAATATGTGTATAACTTTCTTACAAGAAGTTTATGATAGCTTAACATACTTAGGAGTAATCCATCTAGCAGATCCTTAAAAGCCGCAGAAGTCATTGTTTGTACAATGACCACATTCTTTTGTAATTCATTCACTATGAAAGTTGTATGAAAGTCATGATGACTAATGTTAAATGCAGGGACGGGGTAAATATAACAGGATGAGCAATATGGTACAATAGGAATCTTTCTCATTAATGTACATACAGCCAACATTTTGGAACATGTGCCAAAATAAATGCATTGCTTAGATGATGGGATGGGAAGATAGTTACAGTGGAGTAGGGATATGTGTACATGCTTTGACGTTTTTATTTAAACCATTCTGCCTTGGCCATTTTGCTTTTTTTTTCCCTTTTACACATTTGGTTTATTTCAACAGATAAAGTCGTGCACATCCGGGAAGATAAACATTTTTTAACTTTAGTTAGACATTCGAGCCTGAACAGGGACCCGATCTAGGAATACCAATTCTGGGATGAAACACAAGTAGAACAGCATGCTGGGTAATTAGCATTACCAACAGGAATTCAGATCACATCTCCTCCAATCAGGACAGACACTGAACTCAGGTTGATTGGTTGGTTGACTGCGTGAAATTAGGCAAAGCGATGCCTATTATTTATCCTCAGATTTGATATGGCTGGCTGATACGGAGTCTACCACACAACACACACAAACACAAGTTAGCACGCAAGCCGTATGCCTCTGCAACACACACCAACACATTTCATCCCTCCAAACTCACGCGCACACGGAAACATACACACACCTAGTGTGGTCCAACCAACGACCACCGTGACTGAATGAGACACAAACACACAAACCACAAGCATCCAGTCATTCCCGACTGAGAAAATATTCATGTTAAAGTTTGATTTGGTACAATGCATAACGTGTGTGAGCATAGATTTAACACAGGGGACCGAGTGCAAGTAAAGTCACTTCTACATATTAAAACCACAGTTTTTGTTAAAGCCTGTGGTTAACAAAGGCTTTGTCTATTTGTAATTATGCTCACCGCTGATTGTACTTTAAATCTAAAAAACGCTTCAAAATATGTTTTTATATACATTTAAAAATAAATATATATATATATATGTATATGTATGTATATGAAGGAATGCCATTTAAAAAAGAAAATGCAGATTTTTATTCTTTTTTTTAAGGTCTCCTCGAGTTGGATATGTACTATTTTGCATGTTTGTACCAATATGACTTGGATCACAAGTTTAAGTCTCATCCCTGCCAAAAACCACAATGGTGTCAGCCAGGGTGGTGTGGAGGATTGTTGGAGAAATATGTCTGGGATTTCTGGAGTCCTGGGTTTAATCTCTGCAAAAATAACACCATGAAGCACATAATACAACTGAATTAAAAGCAGTACTTCCAAGGAAACTATTCAAATGTCCCTTTACTTCTTTCCTTCTTCATCTGTTTTATACAGACACACAGTGCATCATCAAGAGTACATACTCAATATGAGATGGCAGAGTGTGTGTGCATGTATGTGTTTAAAGTACAGGCGTAGAGTGAGTCAAGGTTGGCCTAATTGGAGGTTGTTTGTATGTCTGGGAGAACGTGTAAATGATGGAGGTAAGAAAAAGAAGAGAAGGGAGGGAGCAGGTGGCCTCCTTCATCTGGACCACAGCTGTACGCAGCATGACTCACACACTCCTACCTTGACCAAAAGATACACAAAAACACAGGCACGCATGTACAACACACAAAAGCATGTGCACATGCACACTCAAACACACGTCTGTGACTGCATAAAAACCCTTAAGACATCTTGAATCAGACTACGAGGACCTCCATGTCACCCACTAATACACGCTTTGATGTTGCCGAAAACACATAAAATTCATAATTGAATTACAAAAAGAAAATGCAGGTTATTCTTCCTACATAATTGCTCATTATTCAACCAGGAATGTCTTATTATGGTACGTTTCTGAAAATTACCCTCTGGAAGTGCTTCACTTTGGATTCATCGTACATTTTTCTTCGAGTGGATCTACAGTTTTATACAAACTGCGTTGGTCTAGATCTGTAAGATATGGCCATTATTTTTGCGTACCATCATCCTAAACTTTTAAAAAGTCAAACAGTGCACTTTTGCTGGGGTCTTAGCCCTATTATCCTAAAGCAAGTTGATCATTAATCTCACCGGTGGTCAGCTGTTGTCAGTGGACGGTCAAACAACACCACAAAGAAATAGTACAGTGTATAAAATACTTGATTCATGTTTACTCTGCTACCAAGTTAAAATGGCTTTAATGTTTCTTTATGTCATTTTGTTTCATTCACTTCTTCAGTCAGGCTTTACGGGCAGCTGGCAGCTCTGTTCTCTCCTCTTTCAGGTTTGCTTATGGGCTACAGGTTCATTTGCTGTGTGTGCGAGAGCGCGTACATGTGGAGGAGGGGACAGGGGGCTGCAGCCCTTCAGGGCGTAGTTAAGGTCCTTTGGAGCTCTAGCTTTTTTTCCCTCTCATTTCACTTTGATTCCTGGAACACTTAACGTTGCACATGCATGAGCACACACACACACACACACACGCACGCGCACACACACGCACGCGCACACACACGCACACCCACACCCACTTTGGGCAACAGCTCAAACGCTGTGACACACTTACTTAACACTCCCCCCCTTTCTTTCTCTGATACACTGGGAACTACGTGAATGTTGCTTTGATTTTAATCAAATTTGTAGGATTATAAAATAAAGAAGGCATAAGAAATTCTGAATTGCTATGATGAATATATTATGTGGTACAAAACAGTATCACTTAGCTTAGGGGATGGGCTGAGGCAGAGGTGCATGCCGTGTAAAATTAACAGGAAGTAAATTATAGTAGTTTGGCCCATTTATCAAGATGGTCAGTACTTTAAAACTCTTAGCGTCAGATTAACGCAATTTTGGTAATTCTCTGAGTCTTATCTTAACACACAGACAGTATATTTTTAGATTCAGTGTGAGCAATATCCCTGCACTGGTCTTCATTGTTTCTTAGTGGCCTGGGTTTGGCTGGGGTTAACGTCAGGGTAACCCCCTGCTGCTAGTAGATAACATAAAAGTTAACACAACGCTGAACCAACATTTGTGTTTGCGTTGCGTATTTTAGTGTAAAACCGGGCACAGTGCTCCTCCAGACCTTCTCTGAAGATTCCTTTCTTTCTCCTGGTAGACTTTTTGTCTACTTATTTTACGGTCTTCCTTTTCTACATTCTTCATGGCTTGTTGAGATTCCATGTCATGGATTGTGGTTTCCCCTTTGCCATGATGGTTATTTGACTGAACTTGGCATTGCTCATATTCTGAATTCCTAACATGCCCTTTTCATGGCGGGAGCATTAGAGAATGATTGTATTTTCCATTGTTACAGCAAGCCAATGAATGCTTGTTATGAACTGTGTTTTCCCTTCTTTGAGAAAGGGCAGGATCTTAAAATAATTGGAATTTGTAGTAATTGAGGCACCATTAGTCTTCTCATTAATGAACGTGGTAGCATGGGCCAAGATAAAAAGCTCGACAACCTTCTTTACTAACATCACACTGATAGAACTCTGCTGATGTTGATTACATTTACAGGGATGCTGCTGCATTTTCTTACTGATTGGCCAAGGGATGAAAAGGACGACATGTAAACTTATTTAACCTGGAAAATTACAATATAAACAAAACAGATATAAGTGAAGATATATAAAAGAGTTTATGTCTAGCTTGCAAGACAAAACTGTATGACAACATACAGATATGAACAAGAAAGCATGTGCATAACACGATAATATAGACTTGGCAGCCAAACACTCCACCCAAGCCTGGATATACTCAAGTTATATACAGTGACATTAAGGAACACAAACAGGCCAGAACAGCACCACCAGGAATGTAAAGATACGGAACAGAGAGCCACTATTATCCAAAATGTCACGCATATTAATCTGGGATAAAAGAGAATGCTGCTTTGCATAAACTGTTAGTATTTTCTTCCTCCTTTTAAGGGAAAAACTTTGACTTCTTTTGCTGTTACTGTGCCTGTTTGCAACTACACATAGACTCTGCTTCGCTGTTTGGTCTTGGAGAAGTCATCCTAAAACTTAAGAGCTAAGTTTATGTTATGGGATATCAATCACCCCCACAGCTACAAAATCCTGGTGCACTGGCATCCTCTCATGGAGCGAGCGATCAAGAAAGAGCAAGAGAGTGAGTGAGTGAGCGAGCTGGTCTGTGCACATCCATCCTCTCCAGGTTCTACAGCTGCACAGTAGAGTCCATACTGACCAGTTGCATCACCGTGTGGTACGGGAGCTGTTAAGCTGCGGAAAATGTGTATTAATTAGCTATTTCTTCTGTGGATTTTCTCGAAATTCTGTTAAAATGTCGTCTACATTAGGATGGAAACTTGACTGTTGTCAAAGTATCTTTAAATAGATGATTTGCTGCGTTCTTGATTTGTTTTCAAGCTTCTCTTTTGAGCTAGAACCTGCTGCTTCCCTGAACTCTCTGAACTCTCCCTGTGGAGGAATTGTTTAACTGATCCTACAGCACCAGAAGCTTTTTCCCTTCAGTAGAGTATTATCTGCTACTATGATAGGATGCATGGACACACACACACACACAGCAACAGAAATAGATAACCAGGCTGTCAGCTGTGCTTTTAAAGAATTCCCCCTGTAACGTGACGTCAGTAAAACATCTCAACATTCAAACGCTTGTTCCAGTAAAACATTGTGCAAAGAACAAATAACAGACTTAACTTGAAATAATTTGTTTGTGTTTAATTTAATCTCATGGGTAAATTCTGCACTGACCTTTCTTTCGTAATAGAAGTCATTGTAATCACTATCATTTAAAAGTGTAAACATCGCTACATCTCTTCACACTCTTGTCTTGCTGTCATGGAAACAGACTTAATTCGGGCTTGGTATTAGGTTGTGTATTAGACAGCAGCAGTCACCTACTTTTTATCGTTATTCCCTTCTCAGAATAGTAAAGGTAATCTGCCTGAAATCAGTGTTACAGACAGTTTTATCAATATTGATATAATCTCAAACTAAACACCACTGCTGGAATGGAAAGTTTTCCCCTTCCAGCCTCCTTCTTTCCCTTAGCTTCTTCCTTTTCACTCGTGAAAATGAAACTGTGGCGCAACATTGGAAAATGAGACAGAATAGACTGAAAACATTTTTGTTTAAACATTTAGTACGTTTGTTACATTTTTTGATTTACAAAAGGCAGCATCAGTGTCCATCTTTGTTTCTTCACCTGCCTTTTCCTCGTCACATTTGTTTTCCATCACACAATCAGTTTTTCCGTCCTTTCCTCCCACTCCCCTCTCTACTCTTTGCCCTTTACCACTTTTTCATCCTTTCCTCTTCTCTCTCTCTCTCTCTCTCTCTCCATCTCCCTTCCAATATCTCTCCCACCCACCCATTCTTTCTCCATCACTCCCACAGACCCATCAGTGCGTTTCTGAGTCCAGGCTTGTATATCCATTAGTCAGTGTTATCTTCATGTCAACAGTTCCTCTCAAATATTTACAATAGTCCCCAGTGGGGAGACATTTAGCTAGGGGTGGGATGATTCACCCTTTGTTAATACAATAACCCCAAAGTAACTCTGTACCACTCAGAAATGCATGAACCTTGAGTAATAGGTCCAAAGTGTCCAAAAACATGTTTGGTACACTGAAGCACTTGATCTTTGAGAGCAGCTTTTATAATGTAAATTAAAGACGGAAGAGATCAAGCTTGAAGCGATGGGCACCTGTGTGTATCTATAATAACATACTGTACATGTATTAGATTATAGGGCTGCAACTAATGATTATTTTCATTGTCAATTAATCGGTTGAATTATTTTCTCAATTAATAGATTAGTTGTTCTATCTGCTCTATAAAATGTCGAAAGACTTTGCGCAGTGTTTCCCAAAGCCCAGGAGGAGGTCCTTTGTCTTTTACATGTTTTTTTGTCTACACCTTAAAATATATCCAGTGTCATGGAGGAGTAAAGAAACTATATACATATAAAATATATGTTGCAGTGTCCTCTTCATCCTCTGTATGAACAACTCAAGCTCTTACCCTCCAGGTGGTGATTTAGACCGTTACATGCTCACGACGACCCAACTAATTATTATTTTCCATTTAACTATCGGGGGTGTCAATGACGATGGTTTTAGCGATGACGTACTCTAGATTTTCTGTCGTCACTTGATGTATTCATGTATTTTATTATAGTTATTTTGTAGCGAGTGCCATGTCATTGTACTCTGTGTTTTACCTGGCCTGCAAGATACATTTCCTTTCTCGTGAAAGCTAAAGGAACAGGTATGGAAGAGGTAGAGCGAAGGGAGATTGTCCACTAGTAAATCGTATAAATAATAAATAGTTAATGTGTGGGAAACCCAGAGGCTGAGAGATAACCATATTTTCTTTAACCACAAGTCAGGCAGCAGCAGCAGCAGTAGCTGAAGCAAGGAAACAAAACTAAACACACACTTTGAAATATATACTAGCTACCAGCAGTGTCAGGCCACCCCAGGTTAACCACAGATATGTTGCATGTGTAACGCTTCCATTTGGGCACACCCACTCACAACACACACATAATGTAAATGTACATACAAATGTTCACGTGTCACACACGCAAACTTGAGCTTGCTTACACACACATACACACAAGTGCAACAACAAGATATACTCCGAGTGAGTCACCAGTAAACGCTGATAAACAAGATGTTGGAGGCAGCGAGTTTATTTGACATTTTTCTCTCTCTCTCCCTCTCCTTCCCTTTGTGGTGTCTCTGTTGGCCCATCTTTAACCGTGACCTTTGCTGTATTTGTTTTAGAGTCGGGACACTGCAGGGCTGTTCAGGGAAACATAGAAAACACACAGACGGACACACTCATGTATGCACCAGACACACATATTGTATATGCACACACAAAAACACAGACATTGCTTAAGCGAAGGAGGAAATGTAGTAAGACAGTCTGACGTTAGTGAAACACTCAAGCGTTTCCTCATGGAGTTTTTTTTTTGCAGCAGTTCTGTCTCTATCGTAAGATCTTGGATATTAAGTCAGCAGTCAGATAGTGCTTGAACTTGAAGGGCTTCTATTCTGAGAAACAATACATTCTGTCTGGTTAAGCTGTTCTGGATCTAAATCTAAACGATTACAGAAACAAGCATGTGATCAGAAGCATGACTGCTACTTGGAGAGGTCCCAGTTCACCTCCTGCCCTGCCGTGGTGCCCTTGAGCAATGCACCGGACTTCCCCCTTCCCCCCTCACTCCCATTGCTACAACTACACTATCACAAGGTAATAACATCTCCCATCTGTCCCCCAGAAAATTGTCCACCAGAAAGAAACAATGCATTGATGATGGGTTGGTGGAAAGAAGGAGCAACTGCTCCATAAAAATTAAGTTTTTATTACATACAGTAAAAAGACATGGAAAAGAACACAAACAGATGAAAGTAAAAAGTCAGTATTTCATATTACTGTCATCATGAAGTCATCTGTTCAGTCCTGATGATGATGATGCACCTTCCTGGGTAGTCTTTCAGCCAATGCTGCACTGGTAGTGAACCTTATACCTCAATAGAGCACAGAGTAATCAAGGAACACCCACACATCAGCACACACACCCACACACATCAGCACACACACACACACACACACACACACACACACACACACACACACACACACACATCAGCACACACACCCACACACATCAGCACACACACACACACACACACACACACACATCAGCGCACACACACACACACACACATCAGCACACACACACACACACACACACACACACACACACACACACACACACGTTCTCTCGGCCTGGTGATGAGCTGGCATGTGGCGCAATCCATGTGCACGCCGGGGTGTGAGGGGTAACGTTTCAAAAAACACTGCCAATTCTGCTCAGAAACAAAGATGAAGTACCCACACCCACACACACACACACACACACACACATCTTGCACTGGGGGAAAAAAATACATCAAATTCCAGGTGTGTGGAAAATTTGGAATAAACATCCTGAACTAATGTGAGCAGATGATGGAAACAATATCTGGCAGCAAACAATAAACATCGGTCTTGCCTCTTAGTTATTAGACTTTATTGATAGTCCTAATAGCTACAAAAAGCTGAATGCATTTAGTAAACAAAAACTCAAGTTTGGAAATATTGACACATGCATGAGAGTGCAGTAAATGAAAGAAGTCATCTTCCATTTCATTAAAATGAATTAACTTGGAGTTTGTACAATCTCCATCACAGCTTGGCTCTGTCGGTCTTCATGCTGTACGGTACATCGATTCTATGATCACATACAGTGTAATATCATATTGCTGTTTCTTTCACAAGTTCGGAACCTGTCTCTCAAAAATATTATCAGGCCTATCTCGTTTCAAGTCTTGGGAGAGAATTGCTCATTTTGAAATATCTAGACTCAACTTTCCAAAACCATAACAGTAACACATGTTGATTCTGTTTGTGTACTCAGTGACCTTCTGCTCGAGTCATCACAGGGGTCCGATACTAAATGAATTGAACTTCGCCTTAAAATGGCCTATCTGCCTTTCCTGTGACAAAAGGCATCTCACTTTGTTACGTGGGTGGTTTTGCACGCAGACTGTGTTGAATGCGAGCTTTGACCGCTTTCACGTCTGCTTTTGAAGAGCCAATAGCCATTGTTTTCTAAATCTGATTTCCGTGCCTCTAAAACTCCTATTGAAAAAGAAAAAGAAGTGCAGATCAGGTCTCAAGGATTATCTTAAGACCAACAAGAATTGATTGTGGTCTCTGGGTTCAGACTATCACCAGGAAAGACACTGGAGAGAATTTCATGATTTAGTGCATATTTTATCAGGCACCCAGACAAACCACATTCAAAATCAAAGTCAAATGCACACCCATTGTGAAAGCATAATATTCCAACGCTTGGGAAAGACTCCAAAAGGCTGGAAAATATTGAATTCACATGCTTCACTGTCATGTTTTCTCAGCATACACCAAAATACGGTTGTAATTGATTACCAAAGTCAGTAGGATTCATCCACTAGGGACCATCGACGTCTGTACAAAATGATTGCAATCCGTATAATGGTTATGTCAGTCTGGACCAAAGCGACGGAACAACCGACGTCGCCATCCCTAGAGTCAGAAGTGAATCTGCACACATTGACAAACCAAATGTGACCCTTCTTAACTAAACCATGTTTTGTGTGTGCAAGTGGAAAAACAAAGTTATTATAATCTCAGCACTGCTTTGCATTCAATCTGTCTCAAGCCCTTTCGGAGCTCAGGTATGGCGAACATGGTGTGCTTGGTCCACAATTACACTAACCAAAACAAGCCTTCAAAGCAGAGCCCTTAAAAAAAAGACATACCATCAGTTTTTTTCTTTGAACCTGCTGGATTGAATCAAAAGTAATACTTGCCATTAAACAGACCCGTGGCAAAAAGAAAAAGAAACATGACCTCCAATCTTCCACTGCAACAGCTGAGGAGCATCTGATGCTGTAACATACACACATCTGAACACACACAATTATAAACCCACACATACTTTCAAACACACTTAACATAGCATGCACGAACACACACAGGCAAGCAGGTCATGGCCTCTTGTTCATATTACCTATTCTGGTGTGTTCTCTTGGCAGACCGAGCGGTGCTGCTGCAGTGTGTGGCCTGAACAGACACATCAGAGTTTCTCTAGGCTAAATTAAGTTGTATAATCATCCCAAGAAGGGGTGACTCATCGGGCTGTCACGCTAATGGAGGGGTTCCCCTACTTCTATCTCATTTCATTTGTCTTCCTCTCTCGATTACATAATCGCTTCATTGCGATTATATGAGCTGACTGACCATTTTGAGTTATAGCTGGAGTGGATTTGATAGTTGTTTAATCAAGCAATATAATTTAAAGCCAATGTTACAAATGTGCCAACAAATAAAAAGTCAATTAAGTGTTTATTCATTCGTTGGGTAAATAAAGTATCGATCTGAGCGGTTCCAATGCAACGTGGAAAAGAGAGTTGGCTGTAGATCTTACTGCTGTGGGACAGGTGCTTGTGTTTTAGCCTGTATGAGACCACATCTGTTGCTAAGCAAGACAGTGTCAGAGAGGTGCCGATAAAAGGTCTCACTGCTGCATCTAGCTTTTCTTTTCTAATTAGATATTTCACATAAAAATGTTTGGATGGAAACGTTGTGTTATAAGATTAGCGTGGCTCCTTTCATGGATAGCAATGTGTGTTGAGTCGGTCTACACAACAGTTTTAGCACAAGCTATTTGGAATCAATCTGTGAAGCAGAGTCAGAGGTTGCAAAGCCGAACACAACAGCACCGCTGTGTGGCATAAAGTTAACAGAAAGACAATGAAATCGTTAATTGTAATTATTTGTATGACAATTGATCGATATATCTATCGACCGACAGACAGACAAATATATATAAACAACATAATTCGTTGGTGATATAAAGCGGTCTCAAAGGAGGAAGTACCGTGACGTTATACTGCTGCAAAGCCTCTTAGGGGGTAGGTTGGGATAGATGGTTGATAGTCCAAAACGTCTGACTTGCGGACTGCGGGTCATATCCTGTCCCCTACATTTAAATTGATTTATTGGCAGCCCCTCTCGTCCAAAGTGACATACAAATGAGGTGCAATCCAAGCCACAGTCCAACTACTTTAAGCCTTCAAACACATGGATCCACTTCTCTAACCGGCCTTTCTTGGATCGTAATTCGTCTCACCAATAACAAAGCAACTTAGCCCCAACAAAGCAGCACCTTTGCCATTTTTTAAAGCAGTGTCGTTTTCAGTCTGAACACCCTGTACGTCTCTGTATTACTCTCACTTAACATTTAGCCCTGACATGGAAGTTATGAAGATGAATAAGTGAAAGACAGCTAGACTGATTGAAGGGAAAACAGGAAAACAAATCAAGTGCCAGAGATCCTCTTTGCCATCGAAACTTGTGATTTAGAGGAGAATCCATTTTTTTTGGTTTTGATCAACTATTGTAACAACAATCCCAGAGACAGACTGGCTTGTATTCGTTACTCGGCACATAAATCAATTCTGAAAATATCTGCAAGGCACAGCATCTCTCTTGTCTGAGCGATTGATTTAAAATGTATTTCTCGTCCGGCCCCATGTAACCACCGTTATTTTTCTTTGCCTGTAATCAGTTCATTGTGTCAAAGTCTGTCACATTATTCATGCCCGTTTAGCTGGCAGGGTATCGATGGCTTTCTTTCAAACTGTCATAGAAAATGTATTTATACACTCACCATGTAGTGTGATAATTAATGGGGTGAGGGTAAATAAATAAATCCCAGAGTGTAACTATGTTTTTGCTGATTAAAGTATGCAAGACATGGATAGAATGGAAACAAAAAGAGACTAATATATATATATATATATATATATATATATATATATATATATATATATATATATATATATATATATATATATATATATATATATATATAAAAAATTCAAGCAGGGACAAGACAACCGTGTACCCTCTCTCCTTCATCTTTTCATCCTTCTTCTGCAGTGGCACGTTATATCTTTTGTCCATCCCTCACACATAGACATGAGACACCCACAACAAGTGTTTTCCTGTGCTTTACAAAACATCCTGTATTGCTAGAGTGATGATGTGGATTTCACAAGCGCTCCACCACTGCCACTAACAACATGAAATGAACCACCCACATCATAATACTTTAAACATCACTATAGTAAGACATTTCCTCAAGTTTGTCATCTTTTTTTACAGCACACAATTTGACTTGCGATAGCTGGAAAAGGCACAGGTGTAATGAATAACTCTTGCCATTAAAGTGCATCAGTAAGCCTGGTCAGAGAACCAGCATGCTCAGAGGTAGGGCACTGAAACTAGTAAAGCTTAATAGAGTACAGCCCTGATTAATGTAATTATTAACACCTGTTGTTTTCCTTTAATGACTCTTTGAACTACAGCCAAGTGAAAAGGCCTTTCCTTGGCTGATATAGTGCCATCTAAATTCATATTGGTATATCTATTGCTCCACATGTTGTTAAATAACTTTATGTATCTGGTGTCTCAGTAGTAGAGGCATCGGTGGACTGGTCCACCTGTGGGTTGATGATATGTCCATGTAGCAAAACCAGAAGAGAAAGAAAAAGTATCTGTGCTGCTCTGTGCTTGATTTTGCATTACACTGATTGACTAGTCCAATAGTGTGTGAGTGTGTGTGTGTGTGTGTGTGTGTGTGTGTGTGTGTGTGTGTGTGTGTGTGTGTGTGTGTGTGTGTGTGTGTGTGTGTGTGTGTGTGTGTGTGTGTGTGTGTGTCTGTGTGTGTGTTGTGAACTTGTGAAGTTATATGTTATCACATTTCACAAGTTTATGTTCTTTTCACCCCTTGCCAAGCTTACTCTGGATCATGCCACACAAATCATCATTACGTTGCCTTCGGGGCCTTGATGAAAATACCAACAATACAACTTGTTCCTGCATAAACAACATAAAAACAGGGTAAATAAAAAGGAAACAGACAGGAATTTCCTCAATTCATTCAGCATTTAAATAACTTTGAAGTGCAGGAAGGCCTCTGGGTGACAAACACAGGACTCATCATGGGGGATTAATATTACAGCGTAGTAAAATTACGGTTTAAAAAACAGTTAGTGGTCAAACAAAGTGAGAGGCTGTTGTTGCAGGCTGGTGGTTGACCTGTTTTTCAATTTTTAGATGAAACACCAATATCAGTCAAAAATATCAGCAAGCCAACACGTCAGTCTCTCCCCAGCTAACAAAACAGGTTTCATCAGATACCCACTCAGACTGTGTGATCAAACACTTTGTGCAGGCCACTGATCACTGAATGGGCCACCATACAGCTGGGGAGCGTTCAAAGGCTCTCAGGTAGGTAGGCAAGTGAGGTATGCTGGCTGCGGCTGGACGATCTCATCCAAATACTCAAACATACACACAGCCTCACACAAGTGGCACATTCCTCCTATGACATAGTGCTCAGGTGTTTCTCCCTTTGTAGTTTTGCAAGCACTAAGAAAGAGACAGAAAGTGAAAGGGAGGGGAGAGATGTGATGTTTTCTTTTTCCTGCCTTGTCTGTGAAACCCTATCCCTCTTTCATTGTGTCAGTCGCTCTTTTGTGTATGTTGCTGATGAGGCCCCCTTGACACTGAAGAGGTTATGCAGCCGATACCTGATTCCCATTGAAGACACTTTTCTCTCAAACACACACACACACACACACACACACACATACATGCACTCATCCACTACCCTGTTTTCTTCCGTTTTACTACACACAAGCTTCTGTCTTTCGTCCTTTCTTCTTTGTTCCTTCAGTCTTTTAATCACTTCTCTGCCATGCTAACACAGATATGGAGGTCACACCACAGAACGATACCACAGGAGAAGTGTAGGAAAACACTTACATCACCGCTGAGAGGGGGACAGGGAGGGAAAGAAGAGTGGGAGTATGGAGGGAAAGATATCTTTCTCTTCTTCACATCTGCTACCATCTGTATGTCCCGGGTGCCTGCCTCTTGTGTACACCGTTTCATCTCTTCACCCTTGAGTGATATTGTGGTATTGAAAGACCTCTTATTTCTTTTCAGTGTTCTTGATTAGACCATATTTCTATCATTACGAAAAATTAGTACATTTTCATCACCTGGAAAAGAGTCACTAACCACCTCCTAACAGCCAGACACAGGACACCACACTAGGTCAGACCCTGAGGGACTTAAGCTTCACTCCAGACCTTCTTTTTGGTTGTTTCCTCTGTGACTCTCACAGAAAGTGCTCGAGTTCCAGATTTAGATAAAAGACACCTCAGATGACCGAAGTGGCCACCATTTCACTACAAAAGGCTGGGTGTGTTTTAGGGTGCTGGGCTGGGGACGATGAGACAGAGGGAAGTAGTGTGTCTGTGTGCAACCAGTCCAGTTGCAGTTTACATCCATGTCTGTCAAAAATGACATCACTTCATCATTTTATCCAAATAGACACTTGTGTCAAATACATGTTTTGTGAGGTCACAGTGAGCTTGACCTTGGACCACCAAAATCAAAATCAGTTTATCCAGTTAACCCTGTGTGTGTGTGTGTGTATTTAATAACAAGACAACTTTACAGCTGATTTCCTCTCTGCTAGGCCAACAGCTGATCTGCTCTCAGCGCATCTCTCTTTTTCTGTTGCTCATCCAAATACTCTTTACTTGTGGTGTAACGGACCGTAGTTGATCCGTGATCGGTACAGATCAGGTCTTAAAGATCATTTCTGTAACGGAGCACTGATTTAATCTCCATCTTTCATGTTTTCATAACCTGTCTTTTGCAATCATAAACTAAAAACTTCTACAAATGTCTCATTTTAATGAACCCTTAAAAAAAAAAGAGTCCCAAGAAACCTTTTTACTTTAGGGTGCACGGTCCTGAACCGCCCTGCCGCAAATGTAAACGCATTCTGTCGCCAAGTCCATCCCAGTCAATATACTAAACCTGTAGGCTTAGACTTAATCCACAGCCAGTAAAAAAAAAGGTCCATAAAAGGCATGAAAGTAAACACCAAGTGAACCTTCTCAAAGTGTCAATTGATTGACGTCCTTTCTGGACAACTCCACAGGACACACATATGTAAACTGACAAAAAAAGAAAAGAAGAACGGCTTAATGTACAATACACAGTCTCCTGTTGACAGAACAGCCACTGACCGCTGGAACAGCACTGAGTGTACATGTGCACTGTGTAAGCAGATCAATCTATGATACAGTATGCGATTGTGCAGTGACTTGGCGTCAGACGATCCAGGACAATAAACATTCAAACACACCAATGAGACGGGCCGTTTCCTAAATGAACAAAAGGGACCACAATAGCAATTACTGAAGTGTAGAGACACACATAAACACACACAGAACTGTTCTAGGTCATAAACTACAATGCTATACGATCCATTTTACAGCCAGACTGGCCCAGGTTCAGTCACTCATGGTTTGAACGCAGTCTCAGACTAACCTGTGTAGGATATAAACCTTAATGCAATGAATATAAGGTATGTTTTCTCACATGAAACAAAACAAACAAAGCGGTTAAGACAAATATTAAACACATTTAGCATAGAATACAGCCTTGTTGAACCACAAATGCACCTTGCGATTGTCTTATTTCTGGTTTACACTATAAATATATTTGTCTTTAGTCAGCATGCAGGATACCTAAAGTGCACACCTACAACAGCTTCTGGGATATCTACTGCGTATGAGAATGTGTATCCAGATCTCTCTTAAAAAGCTATGCAAGGCAACTTATGTATTGTATGCTCTCTCAAGACGAACACTCTATTATGACAGGCAACACATACATATCAGACAACACAGTTGCATAGCAGACATATTTTCAAGGATTTCCATCCCAGTGTTTGTGTCTGACACCCACAATGGGGAAGCATCAGCTTCAAAGTCTACGAGTGTGATTCCCCCTCTTCATTTGCATAGGCTGGATTTCCTAACCATTCAGTATAAATACAATTTGTTTCCTCTTGCATTTCTTTTTGCCCCTACAACTCTCTCCTAGCCACAAGACAATAACAAACTGATGCTAAGTGGTCTGGGAAGATGTTTCAATAAACATTTTGTTTCTCTGAACTTTGTGATGCCTCTGCTTTAATGGCACACACACACACACACACACACACACACACACACACACACACACACACACACACACACACACACACACACACACACACACAACACACAACATACAACACACCCTGCCTTACTTCAGAGAATATCCCATCCCCTCACTTTTTACCACTACATTAACCACCCCCTCACCTCTTTTCACCCCCACCTTATTCCACTATTCTCTCATCCTTCCATCCCAACAATTTACATCCAGGAGGTTGAGAAGCAGCTGGACAATAAAAGCAGCTTAAAAGGACACACTCCCACAATGTTTACGTTAGCCAGCCATGAGCAGCAATGAAATTGAACAGTAAAGGGCCAGATGTGTTGCACGCTGGCCAGGTTAGTGTGTCTACATTTATCTCTGGCTGTCACAGTCCAGGGCAAACATTGTGTAGGTTGTCCATGGGACGATGTATCCAGGAGAGACCTGGGTCTGGGGGCTTTTAAGACACCATTCAATAAAACAGTTTCTCCAAACAAGCTGTTAGGTACGATCAGATTAGACATTAAGGAAGGGAACATGGTCCAGATCAAGGATGAAAGAGATTCCCCTCGTTAAGATGTCCACCATTCCTAACACAGACTGATGATGCACCATCACTCTACCTGTAGCTATAACGAGACCAGTGCTGCAGTGATAGATTAGGATGATGGATCTCCTATGTGATACACTTTTACTCAAGAGATGATGGTGGTTTGCTAAAACAGACAGTAAAAACATATTATAAAAGCAAGACTGCTTTATAATGTTGTAAAAAGTGTGATTTCCATGTGTTTTTCGATTATAAAGGTCAAGGTGCTAGGGAGGGGGGCTAAAAGAGACGTGAACACAGGTATATTCAAACAGAAAGTATGAGAAAATAATGTGTTTTTGAACATTAAAGCATGTAAATATGTTCTAATAGAAACCCAAATACAAGTATGAACTGGAAAGTTAGCATAATATGTCACCTTTAAGCAAGGGGAATCTGGCAAGACAGCATCATAACAACACAGCAAACAGTTAAAACACATCTTTGCATGGTAGATTCATTTTTCAACTGCCAGTGTGGAGTTTCACTGTGCTTTTCCCAGGACCCGTATTTAACCTAAAGATAACTACTAGCAGATTACAAGATCTTTATGAACAATGTAGTTTAATGAGAATGTGCCATGGGGTTACGAGAAAAGATTTCCCTGAATTGCGATCAGAGTTAAAATGATTAATAGCGCCACCTGAGGTGAGCTAAGGCTGTTGCAAGTTGCATGTCAGTTTAGTAGCAAATACAGTATGTAGTTCATGTTCAGACTGACAATTGGTTGAAAGACATGTTAAACAGATGTTGATCCTGGTAGAAAAGGCTTGTGGAGATGTTTTTATCCCGTCGCACAGCCACATCCTCTTACTTACTTCATCTGTGGTGGGGGACCAAGCTACAAATCTCTCCAATCACACATAGTTTCATCTGCACGCCTTTCAACAAGGATTACTTCATGTACACAAGGCTATGCGCTCTCTCTCTCTCTCTCTCTCTCTCTCTCTCTCTCTCTCTCACACACACACACACACACACAAAGAGTTAACTAGGGTCTGTGGGTTTGGAGCTGCAGATAGCTTTGAGGGCTGCAGGGTCTGAGGTTGACGTTCGTCACAAACACACAGCAGAAAGATTTGAGCCTTTATGTGAAACGTTGATTTAAAATGTGTTTCTTGAACTAACAGTGCTGGGAAAAGCTTGGTTCCTATAGTGACGAGTGAGGGAGAAGATGAGATGTTGCTGTTTAGCATTCAAACACTACTTGCCCATAGTTTCAAATTTAGAATATGTACAGAGTTGATATATGTCCTCCACACTAAGATGAGCACAGCTTTAGTGATTATACTACTAGGATGATGTGCCCCAGCATGCAGCTCATTCCCAAACACAGCACCTTCAGACATTGCAATAAAAACACACTATCAAGTGAAAGGAGATGAAAACAATCCACCTGATATTCAGTATCAGGCCAAGATAAATCAGCTACATGGAAAATCAGTGGCTTGATGCTGACAATCTCCTTTTGAAACATTTGCATACAAACCCATGATTATCAACATGGCACTGACACTATGTGGTTAAACGGTTGGGATTGCAGTTGAGTGCAACAGCAGCATGGGGTCAGCATATTATGAAGAATAGTAAATAAAATCACACAAAAAAAACAGTATTGTTTAGTAACATCCATAAAGCCAACATGCCCTCGTCATCATACACTTGGATAAACCCAAAAACTTCCCAAAACAACAGCAATAATCTCAAGGCCAACCAATGTAGCCCCATCAACTCAAAAGTGAATCAACTGCTTCAATGCACACGTCAAACAACAACCAAAAGGAAACTTGAACCACTACAACTTTAATTAATTCACAATAGCAACAAGCAGATGACATACAGATGGTATACAGAGCAAACACAAGTAGCACAACTAAGCAGCAGTAACTTGGGTACTTAGCTAGGTGAAGTGAAGCAGAGTCCTCCGCATCTCAGTCCGTCTCAAGATAACGCACACTGGACAGGAAACTCACTTTGCACTTGAAGTAGCGTTTGAGTCCCACACCTGACACCAAATTCTCACTTTGTTTTGGTAAACACATTATTTATAAACAGTGATAACAAAATTAAATTACAAAACGAGCGAGCTTCTTTATTAAATGCTACATTGCGCATTTAGCTAACTAAATTAATGCGCAGTTTAGCAGCACCGGAGAGGCTAATGAGTGGGCGGGGCCATGACGTTTTAAATGGATAGTTATTGACGCATGCTGCAGCCAGTGGTTAGTGAACATACTGAGAGTTTTGTACTGGTTTAGTCTTTTGGTTGAACATCACATGCGTGTGTTTCAGAGACATATTTAACAATATTTGACGCACTGTGTGTTGTATTGTATTTAAAGTGCTGTAGGCCTATTTAGGTATCATTTTTAGGTACTTGGTGGGTTGAGATTTTACATACAAAACGCGATCATATATATATATATATATATATATATATATATATATATATATATATATATATATATATATATAAATAATTTATACATCATATGATGCATTGTTATAGATTAAAAAAATTGAGTATGAAATGCTGTGACAGTTTTGAAGAAAGAAAACATCACCTATGGTGGATTTCACAATAAAGCCAATAGATGGCATCAATGGACAATCCACATTACAAAAAACTGTACATGTCTCAATTTAAAACAATCATACATTCAAGCCAGCAGCATGGATGAAAAAACTATCCACTGGTGGCAAAGCTGAAGGCAGAGATATGGGAGCATTTTGGATTATTGCAAGCACCACAATGTCTAGAGTCATGTAATATGCAAGACATGACTGCATTTTAAGTGTTTTAAGTTGTGTGATCGCTGTCAAAGATAATAATAATAAAGACAAGCTGTTGTAGTAAATTCTGTGTAGAACATAAACATTATTTAAAATTGTGTATCACTATACGTTTTGTGGCCTCTTTATTGTGGTATATATCGTATCGTCAGGTTGTAGGCATTACTCAACCCTAGCAGGTTCTGTTTTTTCTAAATAAGGACTCAAACAAAGGGTCAGTTGGAGCCCAGATCATTTTTTGCACACATCTTAAAGTGGACATTCTGCATAATCAGAATACTTTTACTTTCCATACTGTAGTACAATGCTGTGACACGTAATTTACAACAGCATATCTTCTTCTCACACATGTACATGCATGCTCCCTGACCTTATCAAACATGGAATCCTCATTATACAGATTCAAAAACATTCACTAACCAAAACAGATTCTCGTCATAAATAATTAAATTACCTCCACGCCAAATTGCATGCAAGGCCAGGCAAAACAAACTGTTTTATTTTTTGCAGAGAGGACAGACTATCCCTGTAGGGTGAAGGGATGGAGGCTTATTGTGTCTGCAACATGCTGGCTATCCTTCAGCACTCTGGGTAAATGCTGGCGGTGTGACAATAGACCAGCTTGAGCTGAGGAGGCTGTCACCTCAGCACTTATCATGCCGTAGATCTTCATGATCTCCGTCACACGCACACACCTTAGACCCTCCACATCCATATATTGAAATAAACGTCTGCATGAATGACATTTTCTAAGTTAAGACATAAAGTATTACTCAGATTCAAGAGGGTAACAATCCCGACAAATGCACACAACATTAATTTTTCAACCCTTTCTTTTATCATGATCGCTGCATCTGGCCTCTGCTGTGGGAGTGACAGTTCTCTTTAGATCTCCTCCAGCCTGTGAGCAGATAACAGCCTGTCTGAGTGCTACTTGTTACAGAATGAAGCCACCCTCATCTTGCACACATGCAATCCCCATTCTCACAAATACATCTATGGTCTAATCTAAGCAATCAATGTAGGCACCCATCCCTTTCTAAGTACCTCCAGTTCCCTCTATGTGATGAATAGCAATCAAGTGCCGCTTGTAGGTGAAAATGTCACACAAACCATTATTTACATTTCAGTCATTGTCACAACCCTCATGACGGACTCATGCAATCCCATTCTGTTGCACTTTGAGGTGGCTTTCCTAACCAGAGTGCATCTTCTCCCCACTATCCCTCATCAAGGCGGAGGCTATCAAGTTCATCTCATAGCTTCATTTTCAGAATCTTTTTTGAAAAGTCTGCCTGATGCACCTGCAGATTTTTCATCTTTTACTCCCGGTCAGTAGCTTCAACTGGCCTTGAAACCTCACCTATCAAAGTGCTGGTTGGCAGATTTTGATATAGCTAAAAATTCTTTTGCACAAAGTGTTTACATTATTTGGTCAACCCTCTGTAAAGCAGCATTCCTCAGATGAAGTATGTGTGCAAGTGTGGATACAAGTCTTTCCTCTCATGATCCTTCATCCAGGAAATTGCTGCAAATATTTGAGTTTTCAACCGCGCCGTATAAAATTGGGCAGGTAGCATTACAGTCAAAGCTGTGGTAGACCTCAGGGAAAACCTTGCAGATCAACTTGTTTATTATTTAAGGGAATTCAATTGCACCTTTAAGAGTGTATCAGGGAAGGAATGACACCCTCAGGCAACTTCTAGTGTAAATACAGGTTTATTAGGGATGAAAATGCTCCATGATAAACAAGAGGAAAAACATTCACAGTACATTTCATCTCTCTAACACGGTGCATTGACACATTGTACAACTTCAAAACCCCATTTTTGCTCTGCACAAATACGCTGCCTTTTACAAAAATACTTTCCTTAAGAAGACGAAAAAAGGGGCATAGGAGGGCACATAGGCAAAAATATTAATATTCTCCATCTTCCTTAATTTGATCATCTAAAAAATGTCAAAAAGCTACAAATAGTAAGCAAACATCTTAATCCAACCGTCCCTAAAGACTGCATTTGTGTAAATTGACATGGAAGAACAATAACCCTCATGAGCGCTAATGACATCTGCAGCTCTACACTTGCATAACATACGATAAACTAGCCGGCGGCAAACTGAGGTCTGATGGTTAACAACGTGAGAAGAACACATAACAGAAGGCAATTGGTCAGTTTTAGGATACACGAGAGCTGATTGGTTGAATTAAGGTATGCTGATGGAAATTAGAAATCCTGTGGTAGATTCAGTCAAAAGGTGATTGGTCAGATTTGTGTCCTCTGGAAAGTTATTGGTCGTTTTATGGAGAGGTAGGAGAGTCGTCCTAGTCAATGCATCAGGTCCCGGGGTGAAACAACTACTACTAACTTCTTACAGTACGAGTAGAGATTGTACAAGCATCGATGACTGCTGGCCTGTCATCTAAAGACCATTTTGTTCCTCAAACCTTGCAACAGGAAAACTTATTTCCAATTCAGCTACTGTATCATGACCATCAAAACAGAAGAGGGAAGTAATACAATTGATGGCAGCAAACACTTTAAACTTGATGGACAAAGTTCCTGGTGTTTTTAGTTATTAGTTAGATGTGGAGTGAGAGCTATTGTCATTTTGTCCATGATCGTTCAAGAATTACTCAAGTGGTTATACAGTGATCAACTCAATCTATATTTGTGCCGTAACATGTATCCAGATTGAGTGTGAAATTGAAACTTTGGCACATTCTTAAATTCATGGCAAAGGAAGTAAAGGACTATTTCAATACTTAATAATAATAATGTTGAACAATTCATGTATTCTGAAATGTGGCGAACAAATTGAATGAATTGAATGTTGCTTTAGACTCTTTACACAACAGTCAGGTTAACATGTGCCCCTAGTTTACAAACAGTGATCCTTCATTTCCCTCTAGAAACATAATGAGGACACACATATTGGAGTAGAGCCACATTCACAAGAAAAAAACAACACCACACCCTTCTTTACCATAAAGGCTAGCATCACATGCACTGTAACATCAGAACCACCCAGCATGATGTGATGCACCTGGTTCTAAAACATCATAAAAGCCATTGAGCTACAAGAGTGATTGTTTGTAGGAGTAGTACAGTCTTTACTAGCATTACATGACAGCTGTGGTATCAAGTCAGATCCATTTGGTTTAAATGCTTCATAGACGAGGTGTGAATGGATCTTTAATGTTTTTGGACCCGTGTGTGACTGCTGCCCTAGAGGCAAAAGGTGGAGTTCACAAGACATGAGCGCAAGTGAAAAGAAAAAAAGCAAATAGAATGACTAGATTTTCTATAAGTGGCTCTGACTTCTGAAAAAGTGATTTTTTTTTAATGTTTTATAATAATAATCATTATTGATAATGATAATTATTAGACCAAATACAAAAAGCTCTCAATACCGTATAAAACTGGAACTGAAAGAACTCTACAAAAATGTTGCACTATTCTGCTTTTTTTCTTCTTACTTGTACAGAAAAAGAAGGTGTGACATTAGCGTCTGATTAGCAAAGAGCCATCAAGGGGACACGATAAAGGAAACTCACCAGGGTAAGTTGCTTTTGTGCGCTTTCTTTTGGGTTTCACCTTTACGTCTCTGCTTTTGTTCCTTTGTTAATACCAATTCATCTAAAATCTCCTTCAACTATTGAATAATTCCTAAAATATCTCAAGATAAATTGAACATATCTAATTTCCTAATGCATCTACATTTCTGTTTATCGTTTTCACATTAATATGAATATTGACACCGTCTGTTGCTCCCTAGATTACACAGACCACATGCAGATTGTTGACGCACCCTTCCTTTAATATCTAGAGATAAAAGACATGCCTGTACATTACCACAGTGGGAGCACTAAGAGAGAAACTACAATATCTGCATTGCTTGGCTCCTACTGCACAAGCGTATTTTCTTTGCAATCTTTCTTTCATTTATAGACGATAGGAAGGGCGTGCCAAAACCTTTAAAATCATCTTTGCTGAATTCGCTGAGTCACAATTGGACAACGATCATCTTAATGTGGAGATATTTTTGGAAAAACTTTTGACTCATTGTCTTGGACCTTCCTCGCTCCATGTGTGCTCCGACTGGAGGTGTCCGCCTTACTGGTTCTGGGATTCGCGGACTTTGGCTTGCAGGGCGTCACAAGTCTTCTTGGCGTCGCCTAGCAACATCGCAGTGTTGGGCTTGTAGAAGATGGGGTTGTCAACAGCAGCGTATCCCACACCCAGGGAACGTTTCATCACAACCACCTAGAGTGGGAGGAGATGGTCACAGACACACACTCTTTAGTCTCTAATTGGATAATTACATGCGACAATAGTGAAGACGACGCTTTGAAAAGACATTGTGGGGAGATGCAAATTCTGTTTCAAACTATGCCAACTTTTCTAAAGTAAAACCAGATATTTCCCCTCATGAGCCTCTCTCCTCAACGACCATGTCCATTGACGTTGGAGCTAGAAATAGAACTTGGATGTTTGAAATTAAATATTAAGTCACCAACGGCTGCTGTATTAACATATTTAACAACATTGATTTCATTTAAAATACTGGGATTCTATCAATGTAATGCTAATACACACACACTTTTAATTATAACCTGAAACTCCTTCAGAATTAGTTTAGGACAAGTTCAACTAAAGTCTAAAAGTAGTGTATGTAAAAAAAAAATGTTTTTGTCAGTGTGTGTGCCTATGAAGGATTTTTTGTAAACCGAGTTTTTATCTGTGCACCTGTATGTGTGTCTCTGTGTGCGACCATACGAGTGTGTGTGGTTAGGTAGAATGTCCTCTTTGATTTCCCCGGGGGAAAGTGTGTGGAAACAAGTGGGAGCACTGTATGAATCCCAGATCTCGGAGCGGTGCCAGTGGGATGCTCTGAATGTCGTCATTCCACAGCGACACAGGCACCACTAATGGGATCAGGATGGGACTGCACCTGGAACTCTGTGTGTGTGTGTGTGTGTGTGTGTGTGTGTGTGTGTGTGTGTGTGTGTGTGTGTGTGTGTAAATGGAGGCCCCTCTAAGGGTGAGGACTCCAACATTCAGTTGTTGCGATAAAAAGCAGTTCACTTGTTGTAAAATCTTCCATTCCGCTGCATTTTTTTTGGGCTTCAGGACAACCTCATTATCACACATGCATGTACCAGATGTCTCACCTGCTTAGACTTCCAGACCTCCAGCACAGGCATACCAGCAATGATAGAGTTGGGATCTTCCTGGGAGGCTGAGTTTACTGTGTCATTGGCACCGATCACCATGACCAGGTCCGTTTCTGATTGGACAATCAACAAATTAAAATCAGAAACCGTATCTCAATCCTTTAACTTCATGCTTACTAGACTGATTTTCCGCATTTCACTCTTATCAACTCAAGGTGTTTTATTTGTTCTCGTTTTCGCCCTGATGGTCTGAATAATTCGCTAAATTGGTTGCTAGTAGTAGGCGGGGGGCTACAGCTTTCCCCGGCTCCAGTCTATATTTAAAAAAAAAAAAAAAGGAAATAAGTCTATTTCTTAAATTGTCAAACTATTCCTTTGACTATTTTCAGATGGCAACTGCCCACCCTAAAACATTTCTAAAAAGCTGCAGCAAAATCAGACATGTCGGGTCACAACATCTTCTGGATGAATCAGTTAAGAAATTGATGGCAGGTACAGAATGTAAAAGACAGAAAGGACTAAGTCTTACCACTGAAGTCTTCATTAATCTCTTCCATTTCAAAGACAATATCATATGGGACACCAGCTTCAGCCAAAAGCACATTGAGCTGACCAGGCATACGTCCCGCCACAGGGTGAATGCCAAACCTGCGAAAACAAAATATAAAAAGAGTCCTTCAGCACAGTCCCTCCTCTATATACCTGGTTATTGACCCTCATCTACTATAACCTGACTTTATTAAATGAGGGAGAGAAAGAGACAATAAGATGGAGATTTTGGACATGTGTGGTTGAGAGATGTTTCTGATTATTGTCTGGTCACACACACACACACACACACACACACACACACACACACACACACACACACACACACACACACACACACACACACACACACACACACACACACACACACACACACACACACACACACACACACACACACACTGCAAGCCTCCATAAGGTTTTATTTGTTAAGCGTGTACGCATGTGTTTGACTGGGTATACATCGCTCTCAAACTCAATTAGCCATGTCATGTAATCAGGATAGGAAATTAACACCAGACCCCAGGCTCTCTCTGACTGACCACCGTTTGGAGGTTTATTTACCGTTTGTTGGGCGAGTTAAAGAGGATTCCGGGTGCAGATGGCCCGTCGGTTCTGGGATCTATTAGTGACTGTGGCTGCCGATTGAAAAAGTAATGTTCTGCCCTTCATGTAATTCCATACAGTCTAAATGCATTAGAGGACACAGTGGGAAGACGCAAAGGCTTTGGCCTTGTAGAGGGAAGAGAGGAAGTGTCGTGCTTCCAAACTTCATACGGTTAATATCCTCTACAGCAGGGGTCACTAACAGGCGGACCGCGGTCCGAGACCCAGACCTATCCGGATCCGGACTTATAATCAATAAATTATTGAGGTATTTTCAATGTTGACGGGGCGTTTCTATTTTAACCGGCGCAGCTTTTCTCGTTTTTACGGCACTGGTTTAGCGGTTCAGGAAACTCACAGACCAATTGCATGCGAGTTAAGCCATCCCACGTGATGCTACTCAGCCAATCAAATCTGTGCATTCCAATCGGCAAACATTGCGACTCTGAATACAGACAGATGAGAGGCGAGTGACAGACGGAAAGCGATTAGACGAGTTAGCGATACAGGGAGAGAAAACTGAGAGACAAGTGAGCCACAGACAGGGAGAGAAACATAACTACACATGGCGCTCTCCAAGAAGAGAAAAGTGAACAACGTTTTTTGACCAAACATACCCTCAAGTCTGAACTGAGGTCACAGAAAACCTCAGAGCACATGATGATGAATTCACTGCCAACAACCTGCTCATGTTCCCTCAGAGCTGCTTGGATTTTGGGTCAACACAAAAAGCTCTTCTATTTATTTTCTCTTTTATTTTTAAATGCAGCTCGAGAAGAACATTATACATATCTACAGTATTATATATATCTGTATAGTTCAATGTTAAGTGACAATAAATATTGTCTAAATGTTTTTGAATTGTACTTTCTTTATTAGATTTGACAGTCAGTTGATTACGTGCAGACGTTGATATGATGCTCCGGACCTTTGCTCGCGGAAACTTTCTCTAACTGGACCTCTTAGAATTTTAGTTGAATACCCCTGATGTAGAGTATAAGGAGGAGGAATACGGTTCAGTCAGACTGAGGGAGAGGTGTAGAGAGATTACGCAGGCAGATATGAAGAGCAAGAAAACAAGTGACAAATCAAGAGAATACACTACAATACACAACAGGGCAACATAGGAGAGAAAGAGTAAGAGATCAGGGTGAAGGTTTTTTTTTTTTCTTTCTTCTGACCACCCACTTTCCTCTAATCAAGTACAAATGCTCTAAGTAGCAGCAGCTGCAACAGCCAGGATCAAACGACTGAGGCAGGACAATTACACAAGCTTCCGCTGTACCTTGTCCTTCCTTTCACATTTCCTTTCTCTCATTCTTTCTTCGCACACAGGTCTCTTCCTATCTGTCTTGTCCCATCTTCTTGTCATCAAGCCCAAAACCACAACTCCTCTTCTCCGTCTCTCATCTCTGTTTACATCTTGTATTGGGTGAAATTGTTGAACTTTATTTCCTCCTTTCCTTAAATCTACATTTACATCCATCCATCCATACCGTTTCTATCCTTCTACAGCCATCTAGTTATCCATCTGTAGAAGTGACAGCTGACTTATTGGGTTTCTTTCGATTAAATGAACGTAATGTAGAGGAGTTAGCTTCATCAGCCCTTTACCTGACTTTCTTGCCAGCTTCCAGAAGCATCTTCACCAACTCAGCGATGGGGTACTGGGCCTTTGCAGCGCAGAGTCCATAACCTGAAAGAGAGTTTAAAACAACAACAGGTGAGAATTATCTGATGACAAAATGATGAATAGATGAAATGAGAATTAATTGGAGACTAATCAACAATGAAAATAATCATAGTGGCACACGCAGAAATAGGGTCAACTGCTCAACAGCGAGCAAGCACATGAAATAATAACAAGTTTGTTTAACGAAAGGTCAAACGAACTGACCAAAAGCACACATTATGTAATAAGCAGCACGTGGCAAACAAAAACTAAATTATGATTGACAGGTAACAGGCGTTTGAAACTTGGTTGTCCCGTTGAAAGTTGCTTTCTACAAACAGTTTTGGCCAGACAAGACCTTTTAATCATTTAAATGGCCTCTTAGTAGACAGGATACACACACACACAGTATATTTTCTCCAAGCTTGAGACTTCTTTCATGTTTAATATTGCTGGTGTGCGGGACTTGATCTTTATCACATCGTCACACACAAACACATGTCAAACGGTCCAGTGGTGTTTACTAGCCTTGTCACAACAACCAGTCAGAAACTGTGTTACATCACACCGGTCAAAATGACAAGCTTTCTAATTCAGCATCGAGAAAGGAGAAAAAATAACTCTACAAGAAACACGGTCGACTGTCTGCAGTCCAGCTCCACATTTTAAACGATCTTCCCTTTTTTATTTTCATCACTGTTTCATTCCTTGTGCTTCCAATATTCTCTCTGGAGTTTCTCCTATAAAAAAAACAAAACCCAAGTGGACCCAGGCCATGCAGAGATGGGCCAGACGAAGCCAGGAAAACACTTATGTTTATCAGGCAGAGTCTTAACCGTTTCCACAGATGTCAATCAGGCAAAGTGGCTGTGACGGCTCCAATTAGGGAGAATGGTCAAAATGGAAACTAGGGGGCTCACTGAAAGACGGCACTGGATAACAATTCTACTCTGACTTTGCACTACAACGGTAGAGAGGAGAATTATTCATTTGGATGGTACATCCATTATTAAAAAAAATTAATAAACACGTTTTCATTTCCGCTCTGATTTCTCCGCCTTTAGCCTGTTTTTGGTTTCAGCAGTCAGTCGTGTTCCTCTTTGATCTACATTGGATGCTGCTACATGGATCACTTCTTTTCCACTTGTATTCTTCCTTTCAACCATGTGACCATTTTAATTCTTGTAAATTGCAGACGTTTCCTCTGAAGAGTTCATTTTTGTATACAGGCACTCAGTCAGCACTGTGACTGGAATCACCAATTAGCAGAATGGATGCCTTTAGTCTGTGTTTACATATACCCACGTGAGTAAAACAACTCTTTGGAACAGTCTGGCGAGAGGACTGAAATATCACCGGGACACACAATGATGGTTTTAGGACAGCAGCACCAAGGTGGGAGGTTCAGACACGCATTTAGAGTCCGATATTGAAAACATGTGATACTAAGACAAGCATGTACCTGGAACAAAGGTTGGACCCTGCGCTCTAACCCCGACAAAAAGGAACTAGAAGCCAACTTTGAACGTAGAACTTGAATTGTCAACATAAACCCAGCATGCCCTCATTTACCCTTGACCTTGCATGTATATACGCTGCACTGTAGAATGTCTATTTACCTGGGACTGACGACCACACAGAAACTTGAGAGTGAGTGTGTGTGTGTGTGTGTGTGTGTGGCCACTTTACCATGACTTGTCAATTAGCCTAGCAAAATGGTGATGTAACATGGGTGAAGAAAAGGTTAAATAAACAGAACAAGCACTTCACTAATGCTGAAAAAAACCAAAACATGACTGGCAGAGTCAAAGTACCATGTTTTTCCACTCGCGTACAAGATCTCTGAAGTGTGTGTGCGCATGTCTTACCTGGAGTGATGATTATGGTCTGAGCGTCGTTAATCATCTCAACGGTCTGATCCACGTTGACCTCCGTGTGTGTCCCTGTGATCTCCATGGGCTTTCCTGTACCGGTGGAAGTCGTGCCGTAGCCTCCCAAGATCACGTTAGCCAGTGAACGATTCATGGCCTGAGAGGGGAGAAAGATATTTGATTTTCCTTTTTATGTGATTAAATTACCTTTTGCTTTTATTGTATTGACTATTTGTAGAAAAATACAGCAATCAGAGGAAATGTGAGTGAAAATCCCTCAAAAAACACATTTGTGACCTGAGATATTATTTAGAACAGGAATCTACTGCAGTAAAGTTAGAGTTCCTCCTGGTGGACACAAGAGGAACAACCACATCAAACTTTCCTGATCTACAAAATGCATGAAATGCAACAACAGTGTTGCTGTGACTCAAAACTGTGCTTCACTCACCACACACATAATGTACGACAGAATGGCTCCAGACGACCCGATGAGAGCTCCGACGATGGTCAGCAGGTTGTTATTGAGCAGGAAGCCCTCGGCACACAGGGCCCAGCCTGAGTAACTGTTCAGTACTGTGATAACCACCGGCATGTCAGCGCCTCCAATAGCTGATGTCAAGGTTACACCCTAAAGGAGAGAAGAAGAAAACAGGAGAGCAGTTTAATCCATTGCAGATGTGAGGACCAGCTCCTGTACAAGCGATTTGTATAGAAGAAGCGAATTCTCCCTCCATAATAACCGAAACAAGCTAGCTTAGTGATGTACCGATTATGAACCCCACCGTGATGCCTTAAAAAAAAAACTATAATTTCCATAATTCTCCATTTTCCTAGCAACGTATGGAAATATGCAAAGCAAGCAAAATGCTGAAATTGTAACATGTCACTTTGTATACAGTAGTTACATTAACTTATGCTCCCTGCCTCCGTCTGCTCTGCCAAACTTCACTAGCTAAGCTACCAAAGCCTGTGAACACAGTTCACATACAGTATGTCTGATGGCGTCATGATCAGGGGGCATTTGACTTCTACTGTATATTTTTATGTCCTTGAAATTAATAAACTTCTTTAAAATGTTTTTCCTGCAGATGTCAATTACAATGACCTACTGTAGAAATATTACAACATGTAGAACTAACATTTCCTCGATAATAAAATGGTCTCCAGAGGTCAACAGTAACTGGAGTTGCTGTTTATTCTTTGATGTTTGCCACTCATGCAAGAGGTTGATCTGGCACGCACGCATATTAAGGACAAATTATCTATATTGTACTGCTGACCATGGACATCTTTGTCTCTGACACAACTCTGTGGCACATTATCAAAAGTTAAGCATGACTTAACAATAGTGGAGACTAATATAATAAGTCTTACAAAGGCAAGGCTGCCAGACTGTTAACAGCTCTCTGCTCACCTCTTGACTCTGACCAACTATCTGGACATCTACTGTTACCTGTGCAAGAAGCCTCTTCTATAAAACCCCTAACCCCATTCCTGTTTTTATTGGAAGTCTTTTAACAACCTTCTTACGTGTTCTGCCTGTCAGCATGGATGAAAATTCCAATCTGCAATATTGAAATACATATTTTTCTATTGACGGGCCTCACTGAGTGCAAATACAGACGCTAGAAACACACGCACGCACACACACACACGCCATACCATGACAGCGGAGAGAGCTGAGACAGAAGCGAGACAGGTGATGCCTGTGGTGTAACTGGGATCCAGCATGTAGGGAATCATCCCACCAATACAGGCGGCCATGAGAGTGGCGTTCAGAGCATGACGACCAGGGAGCATCAGGGGAGAACTGCTCAGAGAACCTGCATGGAGAGAAGAGGGGAGGGGGGGAGGGAGGGAGAGAGAGCGTTTAATAGAGAATATAAATTCAAAAAACTAATAGCTGCTCATAAATACTTGTATTTATTTATTGATCAGCTGTGAACTTGTCTTAGAAAAGGTATGAATTAAGACAGCGTAAAAAAAAGCTTGTAGAGTTAGATTCATCCTTCAGCAGCCACCATGTCATGTAGAAGTTACAGGAAATTACAGCCTAGCTGCTGGGACTGACATGAACTCAATGAACTCTACTGAAGGCAGCAGTAATTCCAAACAACCAACCAAAACATAGTATTAATCCTGTTACTGAGTGATTTGGTCGTTTTATTACCTCTAAATATTTATGTGCAATAAAATTCACAGCTCGCTTATCAACTGGTGGTTATGGACTGTACGAAGAATCAAATGATGATTGCAATTACTCAGAATAATTAAATAACTAAGAAGTTGCAAAAATATTCTAAAATAAAATCATTTCTAAAATCATAACATCAAAAGGATGCAAGTTCTGTCGGTGCATCAGCATCTGGAAGAGTAAACGTTTGCTCTGCAGAGAATATGAATACGACTGCGTTCCTCTCACCTTGCAGTTTTCCATATGCCACCAGAGAGCCACTGAAAGTGATTCCACCGATGTAGGTGCCGAGGTACGCGACTATCTTGGTGAGGTTGGCTGCAGGGTCAGTGGCGAAGTGGGGATACTCGATCATGTACTCAGCCACACAGGTGAGCACGGCAGCCATTCCCACCAAGCTGTGGAAGGCAGCCACCAGCTGGGGCAGCTCAGTGATCTGGATCTTCTTAGCAATGACCAGGCCTAAAAGGGGGGGGGGGGAACAAATAAATAAAGTGTTGTGATCCTACATTAATAACATGCAAATCACAAGCACGTGCACACATGAACACACGAACACACAATCGGAGGACTGCTGGGAAGTGGGTCCATCTGAGAAACCAGGTGTTGCTGATGAGGCCAGTTCTGGGAAATTCCAGGTTTTTGAGTGGGTCTACACTTTGTGTGCGTGTCCTACAGGAAGCCCTGCAACATTGCTGTATCTGGAAACAAGAATTACTGTCTGTGTGGATAGTTTAGTCTAGGTTGACGCTTTGTTACTGGCACAATTAGCATTTAAATGATCAAACTGTCCTGAACGAGCGAGAGAAAGTGAGTAATACATGCTGCTGACCATTTGACAGACCTCCCGAGTCTGGAGGGGAGTTAGTCACGTTGCGTTTGATGTAAACATCACAGAGCTGTCTCTGCGCACCTGCTGCTTAATTTGGCCAATCTTGGAATACATGCACATACACACACAAACAATGAAAAACAAATGGCCACTAATTTGCATCTGCTGCAACACAATTGTAAAAGTATTACAGTTTGCCTGCAAGTCTGCCTTCTCCTTCTTTTGACCAAAATACACACTCACCAGTAGTACCACCCACAGCCATGGCTGCACTCATCTGTGCCAGGAGCTCAGGACTCGGTTTGAGGGCACCCAGAGTCGCAACGATTCCCCCCATGACTCCCATCATACCCAAAGTGTTACCCAGACGGGCTGTTTTCTGGTTGGAAAGGCCGGCCAGGGCACCGACACAGCACAGTCCTGAGCCCAAGTACATTATCTGTGAGAGAAAAGAGACCCAGAACAGAAAAGAGGGTTCAAGACAAAGATTGAGGAACCATAGGTAGATGGCATTAGGCCAAATGATTTACTTGGAATGTCCTGTACTACATCTGGGAAAACACAGGGGACCTGGCATAAACATCCTCTCTCGCACCTGTTCAATGTTGTATCCAGCCTGCAGAGCAGCACCATAGCCACCGACAAAGACACCAGCAGGAAGCAGATAAAGGTAGTTATACTCTGGAGGATCAGTGGGACGCTTGAACATGTCCAACATCTTCTTAGTGACCATGAAACCACCTGGATGAGAGAGAAAATGAACACACCTGTACTTACAGTGGCACAAAAATCCTGGTTTAAAAGCAGTTTTACAGAACAGTGTTCATAAAAAATAGTTTTTAATTATATAAAGAAAAGTCCAAGATGGCAAAAACAAAAGAGAAAGTAAGAGGTCGAGGCACCTGAAGTACACAAAAAGTATCTATTTTTAACAGGTGTTTCAAAGTCGATTGCTAAAAACGCTTGCCAAGCCTAATAACCAACGTTAGGAATTTAATGAGTCTACTTTATTTCAGTGTAAATATTTTAAGTAGAAAACCTCAAAAGCGTCAAACCGGGAGCAGACTGTCTCACATTACTGTGTAGGTCTCCTTTTTTACCTCCTGGCATGATCGTAGCAAGGCAGCCATATGTACATGGTGAATCAGAGGCTAGCAGCTGTTTGTTTTTACCAGTTCCATGTCATTTTAGTCATATGTTAAAACATGCAACATAATCTGATTAATATTATTGCTGACCAATCCGAGTCAATATTTTATATATTTGGAGGAATGTTCATGTATTTAAACAACGCAAAGCCAGTATCCAATCACTACTTTATTATATTGGTTATATATATTTAGATCATTTGCACTGGCCAAGTCATGAGGTCTAAGAGTCTGCAGGCCCCGCCAGCAGCTCTGAGAGACTGTACTGTACACAGCAGCGCTTAGAGCTAAATGCTAATATCAGCATGCTAACGTACTTACAGTGACAATGCTAACACAATGATGTCAAGCAGGTATAATGTTCTCAATGTTAACCATTATAGTTTACGTGTTAGCATGCTAACATTAGAAAATTAGCAGTAAACACAAAGTATAGTTGAGGGTGATGGTAACATCATTAGATTTGCAGATATTTAGGTATTTGGTCCTGATGGCGTCATCGGTCTGTGACCTTCAGTAGTCACTGGATCGGTTCGCAGCCGAGTGTGCAGCGGTTGGGATGAGGATCAGCACCTCAAAATCTGCGGCCATGGCTCTCAGCAGGAAACCGGTGGCTTGCCTATTCCGGGTAGGGAATGAGCCCTTACCCCAAGTGAAGGAGTTCAAGTACCTCGGGGTCTCATTCGCGAGTGAGGGGACGATGGAGCGAGAGATTGGCCAGAGAATCGGAGCAGCGGGGGCGATACTGCATTCGCTTTACCGCACCGTTGTGATGAAAAGAGAGCTGAGCCAGAAGGCAAAGCTCTCGATCTACCGGTCGATCTTCGTTCATACCCTCAACTATGGTCATGAAGGCTGGGTCATGACCGAAAGAACGAGATCACGGGTACAAGCGGCCAAAATGGGTTTTTTCAGACGGGTGGCTGGCATCTCCCTTAGAGATAGGGTGAGAAGCTCAGCCATCCGTGAGAGACTTTGAGTAGAGCCGCGACCCGACCCCGGATAAGCGGTAGACGATGGATGGATGGAAGGAAGGAAGGATATTTGGGTATAAATCAAAGTTTCAATTGGACCTGATGATGGTGCTAGAAAAGTCAGAGCATCACCAAATTCAGCCATGAATGAGGGAGCGAGACATAAATGTCTAACAAATGTAAATGTCAATCAATTTTGTTGTTGAGACATTTCCCTCATAAACAACCAATCTCCACTTCATGGTGGCGCTAGAGGTGAAGTCAGGGGATCATTGAAGTCATCAGGATTCATCCACTTTCCATAAATTATAAAGATTTCAAGGCAATCCATCCAATAGTTGATCTATTTCAGTCTGGACAACTCATATTGCCATTAACTTGTCATCCATTTTTGCAGTCAAACGTTCAACAAAAGACTTTCAGCTGGTCTGTTTGGCGCATGAATGCATTTTATTTTAAGCCACTTATAAAATCAGAGTTCATGATAAGATTGAACTCAATAACTGAAACAAGTAGCAGTAAAAACAATGTGGAATGTGGAATCTGATAGCGCACAATAAAATGTGGATTGTGAGAACATATTCATCTCAAGATATTCAACAGGCCCAGGTGTTTTCCATGTATTCCCACATCTTACGGCTGTGAAGACACAAAGGGAACAAGAAGCTACGGCCAGGAACCTGTTCCTCCAAACTGACAGACTAAAACATTTCAGGGTGCGTTTTATTGGAGCTAAATTTCACTATTGTGTTTCGTCCCTTTCCATGGAATGTTTTTTTTTCTGTTCCCGGGGGTTTATGGGTAATGTGGTAAACCTCTTAGAAATGTGCGTGTGGAAACGAACCCATGTAGAAGATCAAAAATGAAACTAGGTATGTCGATTAAAGGCTGTGGTATTTTAGCATGCTTTCGTTAAGGGAAATCTAAAAGACTAATAGGTGCTTTGAACAGTAATGCCACGCAGCCTAGAGGGCCTGATTTGTGGCAGGATTCACAGCCTTGCCTTGAACTTTAAAACCCCTGCATCTCACACACAAGTCAAAGAAGCTTCGCTGCATTGAACAAAAACAAAACAGGCTGAACTGAGCCATTATTCAAGTTAACTATTCATTCTCTTGCGTCAAAGTCTCCCCTGGTATATAGCTGTGAGCTAACCAGAGAAATTAAAACAAATTCCTGGCTCTGCCCTGGAGGAACACTACATTTTCCAGGACTATTAAGAGAGTGATGAGTATAAAAATGACTCCAGAACACTTTGGCATTATAATGGGAATTATTAAGGTTAATAGCAGGGATGAATGTGTGTGTGGTCCAAGCCAGAGCCGCCGACTCTGGTCTGAACAGGTGGGTAGAGAGGGCAGCTGCAAAACTTGGTTCGAAGCATGTTATTTTACAATCAATACAAAACACTTCAATCGAAGTAAGATATTTTATTGGCTAAAGGTTGCTGTAACTGGCGGGGATCACTGTGAGGTGTCTATGTGCGGGTGACTCACCAGCAATGTTGACTGAGGAGATGAAGGCAGCCAGCACAGCCAGGGTATCGGCAGTAGTTGTTGGGGCGTAGCCGCCTCCCATCAGGGACAGACCACCCACAGCCGTCAGACCTGCAGAACGTGGATATTTTAGAATTCATGAACGTCTTCTTTCATAGTTACTCATGCAGGACATTAAAACCTTTGGTGAATGTTAAAGAGAGGGCAGTATAGGATTGTATCACAGATCGCGAGAAAAAACGTAAAGAAAGTTGATCAGTGAATTTCTATTATCGGGATAATCGTGAATATCTCTCTATGGTGCCATCGTTGTAGAAAAGTAAAAACAAATAGAGCCTGGTTTAAAAAATAAATACATGAATCATCATGTATAATTATTTTGTATGTATCCTTATTCATGTGATTTATGATTACCTCATTTCAGATTTAGTTTCAAGGGCATTTTAAGAGTTTCAAGCAAATGTTAACGATCAGGAGAATTTGTGAATCGCACTAAAAATAACTTCATGTCAAATATCGTGTCACGGGATTATCGTGACATGACATTTGCACATCGTCCCATGCCTAGTGAATATGTTACTTACAAATCCTTAATCTTAACACCCAGTATCATTGGTCACAATCTACAGACATTTTAGAGTGGCCTTCTTAAGCTCAGAATACTTTGCCTGTTTCCCACATTGGGAAAAGACAGAAATAGGAAGATTTAGAGATAAAGAGAGAGGGAGTGTGTGTTTATCAAAAGAGGCTCAGGAAACCTTGATAACTATCAGCCCTGTAATGACTTACAGGCAGCAAGTTGCATCACACAGCACCCCGGGAGCCTGTATTCACATGGAATTGTGTTTGAGTAAATGTAGTCGACCAGCAAACAGAGAGTGCATGTGTGTGTGAGCATGTGGGTGCTTCAAGTGAATAGTGTTTGACTTTTCAAATGGGAGGCAAATATAAAAGTTTGACCTTCTCTCTCTAGCCTCTTTTTTTTTCACCGACAAAGTCAACTTTATAACTGGTGCGTATAGCAGATCCTAAACGAAGCACGTTTCAAATGCTGCCAAACATCATTTCATAACTTTTACTATGTAAATACAGGCCAATTAAAAGTTCCACCATTATAAGAGAGATGACGACAGCAGGAAACATTTAACATTTGTTTGTGATGAGCATATAATAAAAACAGATTTCACAGGAACAACAACATGTGTAGTATATTTTCACCTAAAAGTGTGTGAGGATGCCACTGATCAGCAATTCCCTCTATAGGCTAATGATAAGCAAGTTGTGCTCATAAACTAAATTGGCACAAAATTACATACACACCTCACATCTAATCTGCACACTTGTTCAGTACGCTTTCAAATACACACGTTTTGCAAAGTTCACTCGCTGCATTGCTCCGCCTCTCAATTTTCTAACAAACTGTTTGGAAATGCAATATATAAATAAATCACAACTTAAACTTCTACAAATGCCCGCAATGTCCCGATATCTCTTGTGTTTTAGCCAATCAAATATTAGCTTGATCTTAATTACCTAACACTTCTTTATTTCAAATTAAACCCCTGTACCAGGACTTCCTTAATTACATTTTTTTCTTTCTTTTCTTTCTGTAAGTTGTTTTCAATGCTACTAATGTCTGCAAGTCTATGCTGATATTAAAGCCTTTGAAATCTTGAAGAGCTTTGTTCTGTTGGATACATAGATCTCAACCGATTGGATTAGTAACATTATATAGACTGTAGATATATATGATATATACATATATGATATATATGTAGATATGAGTTATTGGCTCCATAAAACATGGTATTAGGAGTTTGTACATTTGGATATTCATGTTCTTTTTGGCCTCTGTGTGCAGTCGATGCCTCTCTGATCACTGAATATGGTGCTTTAGTGTATATTTCTAAATATGTGTGTATACACTGCCAACTCATATTTTTAAGCCTCTTCTTGCTTTTCTGAAAAGAGACTTTTGAAAAGATTATTAGGGATGTCCCAATATAAAAAATGTTTTGGCAGCTTTTAATATTGCACGTCTGTGATAAAGAGTCTGATACTTCATTTACCTAAATGTTGATTAAACATTTATCTGACATATTGAAATAACAGATGTACCCAACTTTGGCACACTTTTTTTATGAGCTAATTGAAGCCAAAAAAAAAAAAAAAAAAAAAAAAAAAAAGGGGGGAGGTTCAGTTACACCATTTAGACAGAGATCAAAGGCAAGCCTGGCCACCACAACTAATATATTAGCCAGCAAGAAAGCCAGTAGGCATCAGTGGACAAACACACACCACCTATGACACACACATGCATGTCCTGGGTGGGCCAACGTCCTGTAGGTGTGAGACAAACATCTGCTGCCAGGCAGAGTGCGACAGTGAATCAGTGCTCTCAAGTAGATTAAAGGGTTTCTATCAGACAACAGATATAAAGATGCATCTCAATGAGCCACTGGATATGAGATCAGTGTCTGAAGAATTCAACATGAGCCACCAGTCAGAGTCACCACTGCTTGTAACACTAATCTCCCCATGAAGAATATAACTGTCCCTCACTCAAAAACTAAATTCCAATAGGATTCCCTAATGTCTGTGCATGTGTGTGTGTGTGTGTGTGTGTGTGTGTCTTTACGATGCCTGGCACAACCACAGTCAGTAAGTGACAGAAAAAAAAAAAAAAAAGGTAATAAAGTAACACCAAATATAAAAAAGGGAAAATACCTCAGGAGAAAAAGGAGCAACCCTTTGAACTTAAATGTGTATTCATTTTCTTTATTTGCAGTCTCATATTCTACTGATCTTCAGTGATGATCTGGTGAACAAAGTTTTGCTATAAAATGTGGAGAAAGAAAAAAATAAAAGAGTAAAAGATAGTGAACTTCAAGAAGACATACCGGGGCAGAAAATAAAAAGGACACAGTCCCAGAGGAACAAGTAAGATGTGTGAAGATGGGAAAGCGAAAACAGGGTAATGGTGCGAGTAATAAACGTTTTAAAAAGGTCTCCTAGTTGTTGCACTGCTGGGCTCCGCAAACCAGTTCTTATGTCCGGCTGTGTGGACGAGTAAACGAGCAAAAGAGCCCTGACCCTCAAAAATCACCAACGGTGTATTACTTCCTACCCTAGTGAGGGTCTTGAGAGTGATCAAAGCCTCGGGAACACACACATGCACTTACCTCTCTAACCTCTTAACCCCTCTGTTAAGCGGCAGCTGACAATAAGGACACAATCTTTAAAGTTTTTATTTGGACTCTGAGAAGCAACCAGCGTGGCTGCAGGGTCCTGCTGGACTCACATGTGACATGTTTGATCCTATAGCTGGGTCTTTATTTTATTATACTTTGTTTATATTGTCTACTAGTATACTGCGTGTTAAAATGTAATCGTGTATGTTCATGTTGTTCTAAAGATACGTTTCCTCTCTGATGGACCATAACAATATATTCTCCTCTATAAACGTTCATCTTACTGAATTCAATAGTAAAGGATCGGTGTCTATGGAGGGAAAATAATGCAACACTTTATCTTGCTGCAGACTTCAGATCATAATGTTGAGCGCTACCTTGTGCCTGCGGCGAGCAGCGGTGGTGTACTGGATTGCATTCTACTGAAAGATGTTTGTAAAAGACACACGAAACACAACCAACCTGAGATAGCGTTGGTGACAGACATGAGTGGAGAGTGCAGAGCAGGAGTGACTCCCCACACTGTGTGGTATCCCACGATGCCAGCCAGACCGAAGGTGGTGACGATCTGAGTGAAGGCGGCGTTAGGAGCCGCCAGACCCAGACCCAGCAGGGTGGCAGCACCTGGTTAAAGGGAGAAAAAGAGAGCTACATTAACAGTAGATATCGTGGGGGGGGGGGGGGCAGACTTTGTTAAAATAATCCGAAAAGCAATGAGATAATTAACATGTAGTGTAAAGTATATTTAGAAGCATACATTGCAGCACAGTGGTCCCCAAACGTTTTAGCTCATGACCCCATAACACAAGAGGTCATTTTCACTTTTAACCTTTTGTCGCAGGTTGAATATATCAGTGAGCCCTAAAACAGAAAACTATCCAATGTCACACTAAACAAAAACCACTAGAAAGTCAGGTTCTTGTGTAGGCGAAAAGTTTTTCCCTTTCCTATCCTGTTATTTGTTCAAACCCTTTGATCTAAAAGTAGCAGCTTAATTAGTATAAGGGAGCTTTGGATATGCAACTATAAGCAGATTTTATTGACTGCAGCATGGGGTAGGCACCTGACCACCCAAGATGTCCTTATTTCCTGTTACTTCAACAGACTGGCGTAATTATTAGTTGAAGAGCAATTTGTCTGGTACATTTGCGAGAGAGGTGGCATGTTACGGGCGCATCTGGTGTAGCAAAATCAGTTATTAATATCCATGACAGCCACTCAATTACCATAATTAAAACGACTACATTCCATTGCACGCTAACAAGCACAAAGAGAGTTCTCACTCTTTAAAAAAGAGCATCTAACACGAGCAGCTGTGTGGCGGTGTTAAGTAGGAAACTACTCGAACACCTAAACAATGTGTGAACAGCATTAACTGCATGTGGCGCACTTACAGAGCGCTGTGTGGCACCATGGGAACCACTCACTACAGCGCTACTTCAAACACACACACACACACACACTCAGCATGGCGCCATTTTTTTTTTACAATGCACACTTCCTGACACTAACAGGGTGTCTGTGTGTGTGTCACTTCTCGCCTCCTGTGCACCGTCCAGCAGTGACCTAAAAAGCTGATCATTATTAACTTACGCTTCACCTTCTGGGAGAACCTCGACATCCCTGAAGAGCCAATGTAGACAATTAACACTAAACCTTGTAACCGAGCTCTCAGAGCATCTTCACAATTTCTTTACTTAACCAGAAAGTCTAAAATGGCACATTCAACTAACCTCCAGTGTACATGCCAGCAGTAGTGAGTGTGGCCTTGAAGGGGGAGATTTGTGCAGCCTTCTCTTTGTTTAGTTCCTGGACAGACTTGGGTTTAGGAGGAGCTGCAGTGGGCACATTGTTAGGCTGGGGAGCGGGGAACAGGTTTGTTCCATCCTGGAGGTGACAATGATGAGGTTAAAGTGAGAAAGAGGGGGGGGGGGGGGGAGAGAACAAACAGAGTTCAATCAATCTTCCCTAACCACCATATTAATGGCTCGGCTTGTAGTTACCTACACCTTATTGAGAAGAGAGAACCGGTCGCACGGGAATAACAGTAATCATTAGTTATATCAACAATATCAAATTACATTTATTAAGAGCAAATATGATCTCTGCTTTCCCCCCCCCCCTGATCTCATCACCTGATGGTGTTCAATATCCTCTGTTGCATTCGTAAATCTGTGAAACGTTAGACTATGCTGTCAAGATCAAAGTAAGCAAATTAATGATCAGTAAGAACAGTAAGTAATATGTGCATTTCAGCATCATTTGTAAGATGTGTGAGCATTACTGCGATCAGACATGTGATTGTTTACTCTACAGATTGATTACAGCTAAAATAATCTCCCTAAAATATAACACCAATACCTAGAAATGATGCGAGTCCACCTTACTGACTGGATATTGAAGAAAGGCCAAGAAAAAACCCCCAAAATCAATATGGTATTCTTATTTTAAATTAACACATAACAACATTTTGTTAAGGATCCGTTACATTTTCAGAACCGTGACCAAGATATGTTGTGAGCAGGACTTTTCACAGTTGAAAAATGAACTTGTGCAACACGGTTTCTAAATTACCACACAAAAGAAAACAGGGGGGAGCCTTTCAAAGTAGGAAAGTTTGGAAATATAATCGGTTTAATATGTGTTCAAATGCAGAAAGAAAAAAAAAAGAGGCACAAACAACACAAAAAGTAGCATCTGCTCTGGACTGCAACGTGTTTTAAACTGGTTGTCAGATGCCCTCATATTACTCATCGGCCGACATATACACTGACACCAGCGAATTTGTGACAAGCAAATATTTTTCCAGGCTCTTTTTTTAATTTTTATCATCTTAAATCCTGAGAATGATAGACTGTGATATTAGGAAAGCATGAGCAGACCGTCATATATTTTAATTGTAATGAACTAACAAAAACTTGTTTCGGGACATTTTTGTCTCACAGTTGGACAAATTAACTGATGAGTAATAAGAAAAATCAAAGCATTATCAAAAGTGGTAATAAAATGATGCAATGGTTATTAAATCAGGGGGGGGAAGAGCAGAGAAACGTAAAAAGTCAAAGGGAGTAAACCGGTTGAAAGGCCACAGGGGCCCATTGTTGAGTTCATGCTTTTAAAATATGGCTCCGATAGTTTTCCCGGCACAGATACGGAAACTTGGCATGATTTCCAATGCTTTTTCATACTATTTTTAATGCTATTTCACACTCATTTACATCAACACTGTGATTATTGTACTGTAAATGCTCTTATTCTGTCCTTGTACTAATTGTTATGTTTTTGCTGTGAAGCACTTTGGGCTGCAATTCATGTATGAAAGGTGCTATACAAATAAAGCTTATTATTATTATTATTATTATTATTATTATTATTAATATTATTAAAGTAAAGTAAAGTAAAGTAAAGTAAAGTAAAATAATGAGGGAGTGAGAAGCCCAATGCATTTTTAGATTATAAGTATCTTTGCTATGTCTTCTCTATTCTGAGTGGATGTGGTTGCATCTTTATTATCATCATTATGTCAAAGCCACAGTTTTCTAAATGTCCACATGGAGAAGAAGGTTTTACGTTTATCGAGGGGACATCACTCGATTGGCAACTGACTTGACTCTAGATGCTCTAAATAGAAAGTGTAAGAGGAAAAACATTTGTTCTTAGGGTGACATCTAGTGACAGTGAAAGGGACCTGCAGGTCATTTCCAATGTTCTCTCTGACTGCATGGATGCAACCTGCGTATCAGCTGAGAAATGTGTGTGACATGTCAGCTGTACACATGCATGCATGCATGTTTGTTCGGCTGCTGCCCACATTAGACAACGTACCTGCATGACAACGGATCCCCTGACGACATGATCCATGGTCCCGTAGTCAAACGCTTCCTTGACATTGAGGAAAAAGTTCTCCGTGTCGGGGCTGATGGCCCGCATCAACTTAGTGATGTTGTTGGAGTACAGAGTGCTGGACTGTGTCGGCAAACGGCTGGGCAGGTCTGTGTAGCCGATATGCGTCACTCCCTAACAAAAACAAATAAATAAATAAAACAATACAACCAAAAAACGTTTCGTCTTTTTGGTGCGAGTATGTTCACTGACCGTGTGTAACGACAGCTCTCCAGGTACTGTGGTCTCAATGTTTCCTCCCGCCTCAGCAGCCAAGTCCACCACCACTGACCCATCTTTCATGCTCTCTACCATTGGTTTGGTGATCAGGATGGGTGCACGCCTACCTACAAATGTTGCATTGGAAACATCAAGGCATTCATAAACACTTTCCCCAAGAAGTGAAACATATTCAGTACAGCTACTGTGGACACACGGCCATACAAAAGTACAACAACTCTTGAAACAATAATGGAACAAATGTGGATTTGTTGTAAAAATATGTTCTGGTAAAATTATTTTTCATGTTCAATTTTCCATGACTGGTCCTTTTTATTTCTATCTGCCCCAGAATACATAATCCACGACCTTTCGTTTGCTTGCCTTAGCAATGTGTCCTTCACTATTCACATTTACAGTCAGTGTTTAAAGCTGTGCGTGAGTCTGTGCATACCGGGGATAAGAGCAGTGGTGATGACAATGTCGACCTCCTGACACTGTTTGGCAAACAGCTTCATCTCTGCTTCTATGAACTCCTTTGACATTTCCTTGGCGTAGCCTCCCTGTCCCTCTCCTGACTCTTTAAAATCCAACTCCAGCGGCTCTGCGCCCAGAGATTTAAACTGCTCCAAAGCTGCAGCTCTGGGAGAGGAGGGAGAGGGGATTCTCTTAGTCAGGCAGAAGGAACTTTGTCAGACTTCTTTATTAAAACAACGTATATCTGTTTGGCATTCAAGAATTGCGTGTCGCCCCCCAGGACTGAAATATGATCTATAGCAATCAAATAATGTGGAAATTATACAATATTGTTGTCACTCCTTCATTACCAACTCATTGTCCCAAAACATTTTTTGTGATCGTCTTGAACAGTTTCTACCAATGCTTTAATTACCATGATCACATGCACAGCACAGCATATCCTGTCATTGCAGTTTTCAATTCAATACATCTGATCATATTAGCAGGTAACAAAAAAATACAATAATTTCATCCATTTCTGCTCAAATACAATCTTTAAAGCCTGTATTCATTCCATTAACAATATATACACACACACACACAGTATAATATTAAAAACAAACCTGGTATCAAATCCTCTGACAATAGCTCCCATGGACCTGGCAGAACCAGCTGCTGCCAATCCAGCCACGCCACCTCCAATGATCAGAACCTAGCATAACATGACATACAGGAAATAGTTTGGCATGGCCGATGCAGTGATCTCGCATGTTAAAACTGGCATAGACACATCCACACTTACAGCACGATAATACTTCTCTTCTTTGCCAAGAAAAGAAACAGAACTACAGAAACACACACTCATACTACACACCTTTGCAGGTGGCACTTTCCCAGCTGCTGTGATTTGTCCAGTGAAAAAGCGACCAAAGTTGTTGGCTGCCAGCACAACTGCCTTGTACCTGAAGGGACGCAGAAGAGTGAAACATCAAGCAATATGGCTGCAATGCATGCTTCTAAACATGTCCAATTAAGACATTAGAAAATATTTGAACAGACACATTTGTCAATATTTACAAACATACCCTGCAATGTTTGCCATAGAGCTCAGTGCATCGAAACCCTGGGCGATGGTGACTCGGGGCACCTGGTCCATAGCCAGGACGGTGGCCTTCTTCTGGGACAGCATGTCCATCAGCTCAGGGTTCTGAGCCGGGTAGATGAAGCTGATTAAAGTGGCCGCGTCCTTCATCATCTCCACCTCATGGACACCCAAGTCGGGGTTGAAAACGGGAGCACGGACCTGGAAGCAGAGGTATTGGTTGAAAGAGTTCAGGACAGCGAGAATGTGAGCCAAATATCACACTTAACAGCTGTGCACGTAAAATGTAGGATGTTCTATCGAATCTATTCAACCTAGGGAGGGAGTTGGAAAGGCAGAGAGTGTGAAAGGACGTCATCTTTAGATTTAGATTATGCATTACAGCCACTAACCCTAACCAGTTACCACCTCCTCCCTCACTCTGGCCTTGGTGAACCATCAGACCCCCCCCCCCCCACGCAAACACACACTTAAATCCTACCTTGACCAGCACATCAGATGCCAAGACATCTTTAATGTCTTTAATTGTTGCTCCAGCCTGGGTGTACTGCTCGTCAGGGAACTTGGAAGGCTCTCCGGCTCCAGACTCCACGACGACGTTGAAGCCTGCTTGATGAGCGCCTGGACACCAGCGGGAGAAATTGCCACACGACGTTCATTCTGGAAGATTTCTTTGGGTACACCGACTGTGAGTTGTTTGTAGGGAATACCTGCAGAGGCAAAGAGAAACAATACGGAAGAGTGACATAAGTGACCGCTGTAATTCATTCATTTAAAACATTCAGAAAGAAAGACAAACTATTGTACTTTACAGTTACTTTGTTGATTGTGGATCGTTGCTACTTTTGCCTTTCACAAGTCAGAGCTCATGATTTGCGACATAGATAACTCTGCAGCGTCAAGGAGAATCTCTTCCGGAAACGGCCATGAGTCGAGTTAAAACTGTGTTTACCATAAATACTGTGCTGTATGTGCAACGGCCTTTGTAGACGGACAGACTAGGTCAGTGTCAAGCAGCAACAGTTAGAGGCTACAGCCATGTTAGTGGCTCTTTGAGGCTGTACTTAGCATGCTATTTAGCTCTGAACACAAAGTACAGCTGAGGCTGATGGGAATGTCTTTAGTTTTGCATGTATTGTTGTGCCACTTCATGGGGAGGTAGATACTATGAATATACATCACTTGATAATTGAAAACATTGATCTGCTTTTAGCACAAGAAGAAAAGTCTGGGGGGGAATCACAAAAATAGTTAGAATGTATCCTTTGGGGGACGTGAATGTCTGAACAAAATATAATGACCGGTCAGGCCTTAACCAAATGTTGAAGTGAACAACTGACATTGATATCTCTAGAGCCCCACAGCCAGCTTGGCACATAAAAAGAAAAAAAGGAAAAAATCCCAAACAGCCAGCTTGTTTTATTTAAAGTCAGACAGTAAGAGTCACAATGTTGCTGTTATTTTCAGCCAGTTCATTCTGTGTCTTTTAGTTCAGGTCTAGTATCCAACCGCAGGTCACATGTCATTTTAGCTCCTATGGAAAATTCCACTGCAGCTCTTTCCCTGCTTCTCCGTGTCTATACATAAACACACGAGCCTCTGACAGGCTGCCTTTGCTCTCACCCTCAACTCTATACACCAAGAGTCACCACGTGCCACCGTGTGTCCCGGTTGTTTCTGCCAACACATGTAGCACTCAGGTAGCAATCAGCTGAAGTGATTAGAGCCAGAGAGCCGAGTAGTCTATCCCATGTGCTGCCTGCCCATCATGTTACACAAATGCAGTTTAGATCAAGTTCAAATTAAGTAGATGCCTGAACAACTATCATAACCCTAAAAATGTATGCTCTTGTGTTTTAAGAGACTTGTACATTAAGAGCAGCTGAGAATCTCAATGTAGAGATAACACAATCACCTACGAACCTCAACATGTAGATTAAAGAAAGCGTGCCCGACCACGAGGATACACATGCAGTTGCACGCGGGCAGCTCAATACACTCCTGTTGTTTCACGTGAAGAAGAAGACTGCTAGCAAGCAAACAAGGATGTACAATTGTTCAGTTTATATATTTCATTTTTGTATCACTCACTCTGTCAAGCGTCTTTGAGTTTCTAGAAAAGCACTATACAAATCTAATGTATTAGTATTATTATTATTATTATTATTATTATTATTATTATTACTACTACAATGTAGGACTTATAAAGTTTAAAAGATATTCTGAGGAAGGAAGTGCATTCAACACTTTTATTAGGCCTTATTCAGGTAACAAACACCTCAAATTAAATCCACCTTTAAGGCAATGGACAGGTTGAGAAAAAAGTCCCTCCCTCATTCATACAATTACTGTACTCATGTCACTAGTCCCACAAACAAACATCAAAAATCTGAGCTGGTAGTGCTTGCCAGTTTGAGAATGTCAGTTCCTAAAGCGCAGGGTCATTTTGTCATCGACACACTGCGTCAGTCTGTACTGTATGTCTATAGGCTCCCTAGAGGTCAGAGCATAAGCACATGCATGTGCCTGTAAACTTATACTTGTGTCCAGAATAGCCGCTGCCAGCTGTTACTGGAGCTAGCTGCACTGCAGGAATGTCAGCATGAACCAGGTCACAGGCACCCCTTAAACACCCACCTATACATCCAGAGACACTACGGCCAATCATAAACCCAGCACACGCAGACCCGAAGCACCTGCAACAAGCTGGTACTGACTTTTAGCACACACCGCACGCGCTAAATGTGACCTTGGGATTGAAAGCAAGTGCAGGTAGCAACACTGACCTCTATGGTAGACTTTTAAAAAGAGTTAAAGGAAACGCTACAGTAGAAGGTTAAAGGATGTCCTCTGGTTGTATTTATCTCTACTTTTCCTAAACAGGGGTTAAATCTTCTTCATAACAAATACAATAAATAACAAATAACAAAGGAATAAGCATGGGGGGAAAAAAGAATGAATGGGTAGCGCTCTACTCTACAGCATATTCACATCACAATGATATATTGGTTTTACCAGTTGCCAAGGCCAACGAAGGACAACGGTATGAATAGAATACTTCAATGCAGAGTCGTAGTAGATTTATGCGATGAGTTTGTCGCCACCTGCCATGTTGCACCTGACACACCGGTACATGAGAATGTATGCAGAAGCTACAGGTGGCGTTGCCATCTGTAGTAAAACGTGGTCTATAAACCTCAACAGCTGGATAACAAGTGACTTAAAATGTCACAAAGGAGCTATGTCACAGGAAATGTGGTTATGTAACTGCTTGCACATAAACAAGAACATCTTCACATCTGGAACCAGAGAACGTTTGATTAAACAAATGATTCGATCTTTACATTCCAGGTCACTTTGCAGCTCTTGCTTACAGGGTTGACCATGTAGCACTAGAGTGACACTTAACATGCATCATCTAACCTGTACAATCCCAACAATAGCAGCTTATAGGCTGTAACTATCAGCCAGGTGAGCGATCAAAAAAGAGCAACATTTAAACTCATTTCTAAACTACAGCACCACTTATACATGGCAGCTGTACAAGCTACAGTTGATGCAATTCTCAGTATCTTATAGCTTGCAAACTAATGTAGGCATGCAGTCAATAAATGTCCAACAACTGGCACACTATCAAAATATTTACATTTGGAACCGTTTCATTTGCTCAAGGATAGTTGGAACATATTAAAATTGACATCACAACCTCTATGCCTTCCATACATGTTGTACATATAACATCCATGTTGTAATTTACCTTTTGTCACGCTGTGTACTTTAAAAGATCATGTGACCTCAGTGGGAAACATTGTGTTGCTTTCTACTGAAAGAAATGTCTGTTTTCATGCATTGTCTTAATGTTGCTACTTTACCGTTCGTAAATGTTAAATTATTATTTGCACAAATGTAGCATTAGATGCTTTCTGTAAGTCATTCTATTACGTATGGCCTCGCCAAAATCACAGTGTGTGTGCAAAGTGTCTTACCTGGACTGGCACATCGACCGAGCGCTTGATGTGTCTGGAAAAAGCGAAGGCAGGAGGATTTGATGCCACCGCCGCGCTGCAGCTTCACACAGGAAACACCGCTGAACACAGGGGCCGAGCAGCTGGCCACCACAACACGTAGGAGGCTCGCCATGGTGCACACACACACACCCGAGAGTCACACACCAGGAGGAGCTCAACAGGACAGACAGCACTCCTCCTGGGAAAGAGACAGGTGAGAGATAAGGGCACCAGCAGAAGGAGGGGAGGGGAGGGGGTTATGGGTAAATACCATGAGGATGAAAGTGTGTGAAATAAAGAGGAAACAATATCTGTTAGTGTCAATATCTCTATCCATTATTATCAGCTTTTAACTAAATTGGACACTCACATTTGAAAAAGAATGTACTACAAGTTGTGCCCTCAAGTACTAAAGCAATATGTCCTACCCTTTTACCTTGAAGATCAAACGCACACATATGACCTACGTTTTTGAAACGGGTCACACAGTCCCCTATATGCATTTGCTCCAAATCCAACACATATTCTGGCTGTTTGAGCCACATTATGAATCTGTCCAAGGTGTTTGACCTCATATAGGCATGTGTAGTCCCATTTTCAAAGACATATTCTTTCAATTGTAGCCCACTGAATGACTCAGTAAACAGCGTGACGAACAAAATGTTTACTTAAAAAAAAAAAAAGGGGAGATAATGGAACTGGGATAGACTTGGCTGGTGTAGTAGGGTTTAAACTGGAACTGACTGGCTATACAATCCACAGAGTGCACATAGTAAAAGGGACCGTTTTAGGTAAAAAGGTCAAAACAGACATTGATTATTACAACTGAAAACAATGAACACCACTCCTCATTAGTGCTGAAACTACAGAGGAAGACATGTATCAAGATTTTGTTTTGCCAATTTGCCATTTCCAGCATATCTAAAAATGGAATTTTGTTGCTTTTCTCTCTCTCTCTCTCTCTCTCTCTCTCTCTATCTATATCTATCTATCTATCTATCTATCTATCTATCTATCTATATATATATATATATATATATAAAATTGGATATTTTTGGGCTTTAAATTAGGAACTTGAAACGCCTTTTTTGACATGTTTAAGAAAGATTGTCAGTTGCAGCCCCAGTAGCTATTTTCCACTTTGCAAACTATCACAAAAGGCAGAATAAACTGTTAGGGTCATTGCAAAAACTATGTTGTGAACCAATTGTGTCCCACTTAATGCCCCTAGTGGCGCCTTTGTGGCAGAACTGACCTACTTGGTAGACTTCAATGTAGTTGATTCAAAGGATCAATATAGAGTATAATGACATTTAGTCCATAGTATACAATCAAAGTGCAAAGGATACAGTCGGTCTAGTCTGTAAGCATTTTAAAAATAGGTTGTCAATTATGAAATATTTGGATTTGTCATTTAGTCCTTCAGAAAAAAGCAAAAATGAGTCCAAGTTGACTTCTTAAAATGACTTATGTTGTCTAACCACCAATCCAAAACCCAAACATATTAAATGAACCTTCATGGAAAACAAAGAAAGGAGGCCAAATGTTCCCTTTTTGAAATTGAACCAGGGAACGTTTCGCTTGATAAATGGTCTGAACGATTTACCAGTTATCACAAATATAATGAACAATTTTAAAAAGGGATTATTTAAAACAAGCTGTTTGTAGAACAGACAGGTTTCACACTATTGACAGCTTGGTGTGTTGTGAGAGTATATCATGTCATAAAGAAATGAAGCTACCACGTCATCAAAAAGTATCACAGTCTTAATAAAATGTGAATCACACAGTTGCAGTCAACATGTTGCTAACACTATAACGTTAGCTCATAATAAAAGAGGATGAACGCAGCATTATATTGCAAACGTTAGTTGCCTGAATGTACCGGATTAAACCCGGTTGGGGGCTTGAACTGCTCTCATAATCCTGATTTGCGGCATCATTTAATGATGTGTATGACACAATAAGACACCAATAAATCAGAGTCTAACAACTTAGTCATCCTATTGTGTCATCCACAGAACCCAAAGCGTCAAAACTGGTGGATTAAATGTGTTTTTGGTGCTCAATAGTTTCTGTGACCCACAGATAAACATGATTATTATCCTGCCAGCTGCTGCCTGCCACTTGTCTCCTTTTGTCTGCAAAACATAGCTGTGACTGAAAGCTAACTTAAGCTAGCTAGCGCTTTAGCCCGTCAGCTAATACACATCTGTCTCGTGCATAAAGGCGACGTAAGACTCAAAAGGCCCCGTACAGACACACAGAAATGCAAAAAGAAACAAATGCACGGTGAAAAGTGACAGTGAGACTGGTTAGCGGCAGGCAACCCGACTGACCTTTGCAAATAGTCCTGGTCTGTGCAGCGCAGGGGAACTCTCCGTCGACCCGGAAGATGTCTGGTGAAAGCGGCCGATACCGGAGTATTATTGGATCATAAGAAATTATGAGGCGTCAGGTGACTTTTGACGTGTTGACATTGACGAGGCATGACAAAACCATATAGATATATATATATCTATATATATATATATAGATATGGTACACACTTAGTAAAAATTAACTCAACATTTTATCAATTGAAAGCACCATCAAGTTTCATATGTTGTATTATGATCCCTAACATTAACAGTTAAGGCTTGATTTAGGCACATATTTTGTTTAAAACTCTTTGTCGGAAGCTTTATTCACAAGTATATTTCTAAATAGACAAACCATGCAAATACATATGCATTGATACATTAATTAACCAATGAGCCGATATACGTGTATTCTACTATATCATAAATGGCGTCCCAAAATGTATCGAAGATGCAACTCTGTGTAGTTCCACTGAGTAGCGCTCTTTAACCATTTGAAATCCACCATTGCACTGTGGGATAAAACATTCAAATCCATTTGGTGAATCATTATGTTTTATTAGGAATCATTTTCCTTCAAAACTAAACTTGACTAATAAAAATGTAATCGCTTGTGGACTTGTGGGAAATTCAGCATCCTTCCACATTTTGAGCAATGCCACAGTTGTTCAAACATGTGGTGCAAGTCTTACATTTCTCCACTAAGGGGTGCTTTTACACTTCAGCATTTTACATCGTGTCATGGATTAATTTTCTTTAATTTTTGTTTATTTTTCAGTTTCATTGCTGCTGAAAAGGAAAATCTGATAATCTGCTAAAACTAAATACAGTAATTATTAATTAAGTAGAATTACATTGTTGTTTCAGGTTTTGGGCAGCATGTTTATGGATGCTTGATAACTTCCATGATACATATTGACATATGATATAAGATCATTGACGTGGAGGTGGACATGTGTACAGACACATGGAAGGTAGTTGGCTTCCTTTTAACTTTTAAAATCTTTAATCTTTGCTCATGGGAACAGGAGTATCAACTCTGTTCTTCAGAATATTCACTCTGCACCAGCACATCCCTTCACTTACAGTGCAATACATGGACTTTATACAGTGTGTGTGTGTATATATATATATATATATATATATATATATAGACTCTCGCTCACACATATACTGGTCATCTGGTTCTCTTTAACAGGCTCAGAGTGGAATGCATTGTTGCTACGTCTGGTTCTTATTTCAGTGTTTCACCCTAAAGACGGCTCTTCTAATGGCATTGGCTTTACTTGAGTGTCTTTGCTTTTTTCATTTTCTATATTCTCCCTTGATTTCTTCTTGCTCAGTGAAATTAAAGCTGTAAATTTAATCAACACGTGTACTTGTGAGGTCAGGGAGCAGGTGGAAGAACATTTCTGATCGTAACGCCCTTCATTGTTTTCGGTCATTTCAAAGTGTGTAACGCTACCTGTCGCTGTATCTCGCTCTGTTTAGTAGATGCTAATGACACATCACTAGTTGCATATCCATTCTCTATTCTAAAAAAACCTGTCTCCTCTTTCTCTTTTAGGTCATATGGGTTTTCCATGTCATTATTTTGAGAAACAAGGATAGAATCAAGAACTTTTGCAATTGTCAAATAATGTGGATTGACTGTTGAATGTTGGATGATTGTACATCAAAGGCCATCAAAATGTGGAATTATGGTGACTGACCCTGGCCTTACATTAAAAAGGAGTAAAAAATAGGATCTTGGATCAATCCCATTCCCATATGAGTCGTATTAGGACCCACTCATCTCACACAAACTTAATATATTTCTGTTTTTTGCTTCAGGTTTGGGCACTGAGATGCTTAGATTGTTCCCTTCGTTGCAGAATTTTTCTATATATAATAACAGATTTCTTTTTGTAGACCTATAAATCCCCGCATTTTGGACATTTAAGTGTCTAAAAAGGCTATACATAAGATAGTCAAGTTTATGGTCACAGGTTTGTGGAGCCTTGTGGTCTTATGCTAACATCAGGGACAATTTTAGGTTTGATTCCTGGTGGGAATTGATAGTCTATTAAGTGATAGATTACTAGTTCCAGGCTTTTGTTTAATGTGGTAAATATTTTAGTTGATGGAGCTTTTAATGGCGCAGCATTGGGAGGGATGAATACCCTTTTACTGGCAGAGAGTCTTAAGGGTTAACTCGCCTGTGGGCACGTTTGCCGGAGATTAACAACTTTGAACTGGGGTGAACTTTTCTAGACAGCAGAGTCTATTGGCCTGTCTGGGTCATTTATTGTCACAGCCATTACACACGTTGAACAAATGGCTTTAAACTGAACTGCTATTACTCTAATCTCCCACTTTTACTACATCATTCAGTCAACACTCCGGTTTTCTTACTGTTTTTACCTTCTACATGTGTGAGGCAACCTGCAATAGTCTGTCAGTCTCTGATAGATAGTGACACATGTCAAAATAAAAAACTGTCAAATATGATCAATCTTCACTAGGTGTTATAATGCAAGAGTTATTGGATTTTACAGGGATATTGTCTCTTCACTTACCCCACTCTAGAGATGTCAGGAGTCAGGATCAGCCTCACAGCAGCACCCCTGAAGCAGATGCGCATTCACTCTCTTGATCAAAGACTCAGTTGGGCAGTTGCCCCCACACCTACTATCCTACAATGTATGCAACAATGTATGTGTGCATGTAAGTGACTGTTTTTTATTGACTAATGAACAACAAAACAGTCAGCTGTGGGACAAATCAGCACCACACACGCGTGTGTGTGTGTGTGTGTGTGTGTGTGTGTGTGTGTGTGTGTGTGTGTGTGTGTGTGTGTGTGAGAGAGAGAGACATACACAGAGAGAGAGAGAGAGAGAGAGAGAGAGAGAGAGAGAGAGAGAGAGAGAGAGAGAGAGAGAGAGAGAGAGAGAAAATAAGGAAAAAAATGCTTTGAAGTCCCAGAAAAAAACAGGAGTTTCCTGTTAACGATCCTAGGGTGTAATGTGAACCAGGAGTGTGTGTGTGTGTGTGTGTGTGAGAGGGAAGTCTCCCCAGTCAGTCTCTCTCGGCTGGTGAGAGGGGTTAACTTCAGTGCAGTCCTTTTACCTTTGAGATTCATGTCAGATTTGATGCACCAGTTTTTTTAAGGATACAGAACTCTTCAGCCTTTAATGGGGTTTTGAATTTGGATTCAACATATGGATTTTGCAGTTTTGTGACTGAAGATCTTAAGCTTTTACACTCTTAAATCATTTTTAAACAGCTGGCGAATCTGTCTTCTTTGTTTCAGATGCAACACTGCTGTTTACGATCTAGAACAAATTTATTTTTTAACCAGAGGATTTAAGAGTCGCTAACCAGTTCCAGCTGATTAACAAACCAACCACTCAATCGTGTAAGTAAGGATGTTTCATTTCTATAAGTCACACTGGCCTCTGCTGTTGTTTGCTGCTCTATGGAGCCTCAGCTACCCAAGTTTGCTCACCGCCTGGCCGGGCATCAGTCGCAGCAAGCCCAAGGATCAGCTGGACATTAATGTGAGGGACTGGGGAGACTATTCAGACCTCCCTCCGGGGATGGAGCAGGGGTTAGGGTTGGACGAAGAACATGGAGACAACAGAGGAGTTGGAGAGTCCTCATCAAGCCTGGCTCCGGAGCTGGATTTCCTGGCGGACTTTGCAGGCAAGACAAATGAACTTATCAGCTGATGTATCTACTTGTCTGTTTTCCTACTTACCTCCACCCCCTTTCTCCCATCCAGGTAAAAAGCGACTGTGGGTGATAACAGCCCCATCACACAATGACCACTACCTTCGTATGATGGAGAAACAGCTCGAAGACATGGAGCAGGTACTAAACTGATTTATATTCTCTTCCGATAAAACCTTTAGAGATAGAAAAATATCACAAAGGATTTTCACTAAAAAACATCCCCCTTTTACACAAGCTCTGAGAGACCAGTGAGAACCATTTCTAGGTCTTATCTTAATTGTTTTAATCTCTTGGCTTTGTGACTTAAGAACCGGTGGAAGAAAAAAAGGTTTTGCCAGGATAATCTCTCTCAATTCCTTAGTTGTCACCTGTAAAAACAGGTGGAACAAACAGTTTGTTTTGGTCAGGATCATTGAACTGCTTGTTGTTGTTGTAATACTCATTTCGTCCACAAGAGGCTGAAGTGCACCACAACTTATGTGTTTAGAGTGCATGGAGAAATTAAAAGTCATCTGGAAGAAAACGTAAATGCTTTGACTCTATTTAGATCATGGGGTAGTTTTCACAGATGGAAAAAGAAAAGTAACCAATGAAAATGATGATGGCAAAGCTTCTGTTCCACCTGTTTCACAGATGAACTTTGTTTTAAGGAATTTATGAATATCATTCTGGCAAAACCTTTTTTTTTTTACCTGTTAAGTCATAAACACAAGAGTGAAAATCCTGTAGATCAGACTTAGACAATGGATGGCCAGAATATTTTTCTCACTTGCCTCGCAGGGCTTCCGTACCCTTTCAATCTCTTCTGTAATTCCTTTTTTTTATTCTTTCTGTTGCGTCTCTCCCGGTCTCTCTCAGAAAGGGCTGAACTGCCGTCTTGCAGAAAGAGACACATTCATCATCACCATCATTCAGAATGCCATGATGGAAGGTCGAATCCAGAAAACAACTTTCCAAGGAGACGCCACAGTGGAGAGCCTGGACCCTGACACTGTTAGCAAACTGCTGCACTACATGGATCTCACCAGCCAGGTAACCAAGATATAAACAGACATTTCAAGTCTTTCTTTTAATAAAACTTTTACTGAAATTGTCTGTTTCTCCTTTGTGGGTACTTCCAACTTGACTTATAGTTTTCATACTGTACCAATGGTTTCAGGAGCAAGGCTTCACCATGCTGGTTCTGAAGAAGAACCTTCGGGTCAGTGAGCGCTTCCCTTATCCGGTCCGTGTTGAGGCGGTTTTGGAGCTCATTGATCAGTTCCCAGTGAGGAAGCTGGAGAAGATGACCAGAAAAGGATCCAACTTGAGGTTCCATTATTCTACCATTCCCTGTATTAACAGAGAACGGAGGCAATATTTCACAAGTTAATTCGGTCCACTTTATATTTAAAGTGGTGCTTTTTCTGGGAACAATTACAGTTTGTAGGAGTGGTTGAAGCCCTGATGGAAAGGATGTGTGTCATATTCACCGTGAAAGACGTTAATGTGTCATTTTGGTTGAAGTTTTGGAGGAAATATCTACACAAATGGCAAATGTTGTTGTTTTCTTTTACTCAGGTGTAAAACCAGTAAAAAGAAGGTTGTGATGAAAAGAAAAAAGATGAAGAAGAAGATGGTACTGAGCCCTCAGAGGCGAGGAAATGTGACTTCCATTGTGGCTTTACAAAGAAAACCTTCCGTGGACAAAAAAGCTGCCCTGAAGAGTAAGATACAGGATATACTGAGCGGACGGTCGAGGTTTGTTATCCGTAAGGTGTCTGCTGTGGGGTCCACGAGGGGAAAGGACTCCAGCAGTGGTGGTCGGGCCACTTCTAATGTACAGCAAAGAGTGCAAAGCCCTCCATCTGCGCCAAATACCAACGAAGAAGTGAAGAAAAACAGGTGCTATCTTCATATTTATGGTCAATTATGATCAAACACAGTAGACATAAGAGTGTGGATGTTTGATTGATTACACTTAAACACTGCTTAGAATGTGTGTTCCCATGTGGTATGTCATGCCTCCTCATCTCTTTACACCAGGCAGTGGTAGTGCTGGATGAACATCAAAGTCATTTTTTTCTATTCTACTGCAGGCCTGACTCTGCTGTGGAAGAAGGGAGGAAAACACATGGCGGGAAAAACAATGAAGATAAAAAAGAGCAGAATGCAAAGGATGACACACATGAAAAGCAGAGCTCTAAGAAAAAGGGTAAAGGGAAAAAAGGAAAGAAAGGGAAAGGAAGAGGGAAAAAGTCCAACAGAGAGGCCAATGAGAATGATAAAACAGCCCTGAAGGAGTTTTTGGACCGTTTAAAGGGGTCAAGAAGGTTAATGGTGAGAACTTTCTCTTTTTGCATTTTGTTGTCTGCCTGTTTCTCCCTGTCTTTTATCTCTAATGCAAAACATTGGACTTTTAAGACATCTGGACCTGATCAACCATCCTATCATCCATTTAAAGTGATGCATCTTTGTGTGTGTTGTTCTGGAGTAGTTGATCTCAACGCCCAGCAGAGATGCAACACTGTACATCCAGCAGAAAGACGACAACGAGAAGCAACAATGTGACCTTGCTATTAGGAAGATCTCCGTGGTAACCGTTGTGGGAGAAGGAAGTGACGCCATGCTCACGCTGCAACACCACCAGCTCGGTAGGAGGTGTTTGTGTGTGCGTGTGAGTGTGAGTGTGAGTGTGTGTGTGTATATGATGTTGTTTGTTTGAATAATTTCATCTAAAACATTTGGTTAGGTTCTCTCTAGGAGTTCTGTTCTGGGAAATCTAGAGCAGATATTATCTATTTGTTTTTACATACACAAATACTGTCGGAATATTCTGAACCAAAAGAGGAACATGTTGTATATTTCAATAAGGCGTGATCAAAGGCAAATATGGTGATTCCATAGTTAAAGCAGCAGAGGTTTCATTAACTGTGAAGTAGTCTCAAACAGTGAATTTCCATACTCTTACTTTCTTACTTACTTTTTTGTAAGAACCAACTAGTCTTTTTCAAGCTTCTTCCTGTTTATTCATTTGTTATTGTGTTGTGGTGTGTTTAAATGCTGTATGAAGTACTTCCAAGAGTCAGCAGCTGAAAAAAAGCTGTGTTAATGGAAAACAAGAGTCTACAGCCAGGCAAGTGGCTCTGTGAGGTACTTAGGCACTAAAGCCACAGTGGAGCTTTGAGCTAACTTACAACATATCTTAGTTTAGCATGTTAGCATGCTAACTTTTGCTAAATTAGCAGTAAACACGTACTTAGTGCTTCGGCTGATGGGAATGTCGTTTGTTTTGTAGGAATTTGGTCATAAACCAAAGTTCTGAAAATCCCACAGAACAGCCATGTAATAAATACTTTCCTTGAAGGTTATAAGATTCAAACATTGTTCAGAGGTGGTGTTTCAGCTTTATGCTAGCTCTGAGTTATAGTTAATGTTGGTGTGGTTTGACTGGGTTGCATTACAGTACGGGTTCCCTGGTGTTTTCTCTGCTCTCTTTACGTCCATGCAAGCGCATTGATTCATGTATTTTGTGTGTTTCAGAGTCGGAGCCTCCACTCAGTGACCAATCAGAACATTTCTCAGATTCAGGCCTGATCTCTCTGTTGAGAGCAGAGCTCGGCCTGTCGTCCTCTGACCTTTTTTCCATGACCGTCACAGACTACGACATCAAGCCCAATGTAAGACAGTCTCTTCTGCATTTTGTATTTGGGTTTGATGAGCGTGCATTATCATTATTCAGCACAACCCTTGCTCATGATCACACCTGGAAGTCGTCTAGTTCACAGCTGCTCAGAGTGTCGAGAACAATATTCACCTCGTCTGCCAAGCGAGTGCAGGAGTCAAACAGGCAAAAGTTATTTTTAAACTACAAACCAAGCACCATCGTTTCTTTATTTGAGAAAATCCAAAAGAACCCAGCACCATTTAGTAAGAGATTTAAAAAAGAATTAATTGATTCTCTTTTTTTTTTATAATCCAGCTGTGACAGATGTGTTTGTACAATTATTTTAATTTAATTATTGCTGTCTTAGGCTGTCAGGATCCACTGAAATGCAATTCCATGTCATACAAATACACAAATACACAACTTGATGTTTTTTTTTGTTGCCTAATTAGCTTTTATTTTTCCCCTAGAGAGTCTTTGAGGCTCCTCCATCGGGTACTGCTCTGTTTGAGTACATTGACAACTTTCCCTCCAGGCGCTCAGAAAAAGAACAGGAAAGGAGGAGTCCTCCGTCCTGCCCCGGTGGCAAGCAAAAGCCTGGAACTGAGAATCTACTGCTCAGGTACTGCACTGTAATCCAGTGCTCATTATAATCTAATACTACAGAGAGACAAAAGGCATCTGGAGCCTCTTCAGAAATCATATAAGAGTGTTCTCACTGGGAATGTCCTTATTTAACGTGACCTAATTGTCATACAATACTGACTTGTACTTTTTGTTAGGTTTATGTCTAAGAGGAGACTGCTGCTCATTTCTGCTCCCTCTGAGGACGACTACTTCTTCCAACAGCAGCTCTCTGCTCTCAGAGGACAGAAGTGTCACCTGGGTCAGTAACACGCTACACTTACTGAACAATACACTGTCTGTATGCTCTGCACTTTCTGGTGCAATGAGGAAATGAGTAAGGTTTTCTCTGTGGACTTTAAACCAACACTTTGTTTGCCTAAGTGGGCAGAATTACATAATAAACTAATTTACAAAAAGGTCATAGAGGTAAATAAGTGTATTGCAATATTGTACTGTATTAGGCTGCCTGACACAGCTATTTGCAGAGGTGGACAGTAACAATGTACATTTACTCAGAGTACTGTGTTTAAGTATAATTTGAAGGTACTTTACTTGAGTATTTAAATTGCATTTGCCCTTTATACTTCTACTCCATAACATTTCACAGGGAAATATTCTAGGCTACTTTTTACTCCACCACATTTATTTGACAGATTTAGTTACTAGTTACTTTGCAGATTCAGATTGATACAATATATAATCAAAAAATAAACAATGTATTTTCAAAGATTAAATTAATAAACAGTATATATATATAATTCTGAAATGAGCCATTCTGCAAAAAATACTTTTGATGCTTTTGACTCATTTGTGGGTTTTTCCTCAGGCATTCGCCACTTTGCAATGCTGAAGCTGACTGGAACTGGAGACAAAGCCTCAGGAACTGTTGAGCTATTTCCCCTAAACGGTGGGTCGCAGTCATGCGGGGCAGAGATAGTGATGGAATTAACTCTTTTGGGACTCCCAAATTGAAATCCCCTTTAACTGTGTTTAGAAAGTGCACAACTTACTTTTAAACTCGTCTTTCTTCTTCCAGGTCGTAGTCAGAGTGAAGTTGAGCCGTTATCCCGTGACATGGTCAACAATCTGAGAGAACAGCTGAAGATCAGTAAGGACTATTTCAGCATGCTGGTTGTGGGGAAGGACAGTGATGTCAAGGCGTGGTTCCCATCACCCATGTGGTCCCTGGATAACATCTATGACGTAGTGGACTCCACGGAGCAGCGCCTCCAGGAGGAGAAGCTGCAGAAGAGACTGGGGATCCAGTGTCCTGAGGACAGAGGGGGAGACGCCAGCGAAGGGGGGCACTATCCCGGCTATGATGAAGACGGGGCGTAGGAGACGTACTTGGTCAGAGGAATGATGAGAAAGAAGGAGGAAGAAGAAAGATGAGACAGCAAATACATTGCACACACGTAAGCAAGCTAATAAACAAAAATCTCAAATTCCTCTTCAGGACTCACGGGTGCAGGACTCACATCTTCACCACATTAATAAAGCTGTATATTTTATGTTTGCAAGAAATACATTTAAAAAGCAGAGCACACAATATTGGAATGGTTTCATTCAAGAATTCTTAATGAAAACACATGTGCATCCTTCAACTGTTTGATTGTTTTTAGAAAATATGATGAAGGCCTTCGCTAATTACAGAAACAGCAAGAAAGTCCATCCAAGGTCGAGCAGATTGTGCTTTCTGGCAACACTTCTGTCCACTCTTTTTCAAACACTGTGTAAAGAATAAAAATGGAAAATCACTTGTGATGCTGAAATTGAAACTTTACTTAAATGAAACACATGTTATTTTCTTTAGAACCGGAGCTAAACATCTGTTTTTTAAAGAGCTGCAGTCTTCAGACACCACAGGGTCAAAAAAACAAAGAGTTATTGATGCTGGACACGTTACATGCTACAGGGCATTCTTTTATAACAGGTCTTTAAAATAAAAATAAGTATAATTTAACTTGTCTGCGAAGGCTTTCAGTGTAGAAAACAAAACAAAACTATAGTCCCTTACATTTCACTGTCCAACTAGGAAAACTTTTCTACATTTGTCTACAATTAGAACACATGACAGGTCTTCAACAAACACAAAAACATCATTTTATATAAAGGAGAGAGCGTTTCATTTCATATAGACAAAGTCAAGAGAACAGTGAATAGTCATGACATGGCAGCAATGTAAATATCTTAAATAAAAGCTTATTAAAATCATCCAGATGAGAAGATATGCAGACTCAGATGACTGGAAATGTATCTGTGTGAAAACACCACACATGCCTAAATGTGGATGTTAGTTGTTTTTTTGCAAGTGCAGCAGCATTTTACAGTAAGGGAAGTATAAGTTGGTAATTGTAGATTTGGAAACCTTCTGGTAGGCAAATAACATAAAAAAAAACACGAGAACACTGACAACTTTTTACAAGTAAAAAATCTGTAATATACTTTCTTTTAATAAATATGAAAATTGCAGAAATTAAATATATATAATTACGGTTTGTTTCTTATCAACCATGTTTGTTTTATTTACAGTACTTTTTCTCTTGTTTCAATTCACATCTAAACTCTTCATATCTAGTTGGATACCTTTTTTATTTGACTAATTTGGCTTCAGCTATGTAAATTAAACAAAATCCTCCAACTCTTTCTACGTGCTGCAGTACAGCCACAAATCATAAATCTGGAGTCTATATTGATAAAAGTCACTTGACCTGTCCTGTTAGTGACCCTAAATACACCTGAAAGTCACAGGTTGCTACAATGAGTGACTTACTCTTTACTTCTTAACGCCAAATTTCCAGTTGAACCTTCATTTTGATGCCATTCTTTTTCGTATTTGGTTGTTTAATTCACTTATTTATGTGTATCAATTAAAAAATAAAGATATTAAATAGCCACCAAAGTTTGCATTTAATTGCAAGCTTACCCACTTTACATACAGAGTAAACACCTCGTCACAAATGAATACTGCGGCAATTAAACACTTTACAGCCTCGGAAGTACAAAAAACAAATAGCTGTGACATTCATGAGAAGGTACAGTAAGCCTTGCCAGCTTGCTCTGATTTGCCAACACATGTCCCATGAAGTTCACCATGCAAAGATAATATAACCATGACATCCACTAGGAGGACTGCTCAGCTCTCTTTAGGTCCACTGAGGTTGAGATCTTTCTCACAGGAAGTATCTGTATGTGTATGACCAAATACCTGTAAAATCAATTCCCATCAGCCTCAGCTGTACTTGTTTTGATGAATACATATTAGAAAATCTTAGCATGCTAACACTCTAAACTAGGAGGAAATGGTAAACATGTAAGCTGCTAAACTTCAGCATGTTACCATTATCATTGTATGTTGCCATGCTTGTGTTAGTATTAAGCTCTCAGTATAGCCTCACAGTCTTGTTGTTATGTAGACATATTACTTATTGTAGCTGTATTGTATTTAGTCATTTGCAAAATCACTCATCATCATATTTAAAATGTTTTATACAGTTGCTGAGGAACATTTCTCAGTGTTTTTTCTGTTGACCTGCCACCGACTGAGTGGGCACCAGTTGTTGAGCACACAGGGAAACTGCAGGGAGTTTGCCAGGTATAGGCAAATCCACAAGATGAAAACAAAGAGATAACAGAGGCTGTGAGAGTCACACACACACACACACACACACACACACACCACAAACACACACACACACACAACACACACACACACACACACACACACACACACACACACACACACACAAAACACACATACTACTAAGAGAGGAAGTAGTGAAGTAGTCTGCTTATGTCTCCAACAGAACTGGAGTTTACATTCCCCCACACAACAAACGCACACACACACACACACTCTTAATGCTTTGCCACACTCACTCTATCTCGGTACCTTTCTCTCTTCGACAACAAAAGAAACTCACACAGACACACTGAGCAAACACACTCCGCTGCACCTCATACGCCAACCATTCGGACGTAGCAGAGGCAGCTGGTATGGTGAGTACAACTTAACTGGGAACTAAACTTATTTAAAATTCACTTTCTAGATATGAGAAGTTGCTGTTGTTCCTTTGTACGATTAAATAAAAGATAGCTGTAATTGGAAATCTTTTTTTCTGAACATTTTACAAGACTTATTGTTATATAAGTATTGTGAATAATATTACAAGTATTTCTTTGCAACAACTTCCTCAAGTAGCCAGTCATTCTTCAATGTGCCAGTGCAATTTAGTTGAGCAAGTTACTGCATGTATGATTAGAGAGTATCTGTGTTGGTTAAATTGTAAGCTTGCATTCAACAGAACTTGGACTACAAAGTCACTGTAGCGATTTGTGGGTTTTTAGATGACCTAATATACAGTAGTGTTAAAGACCCATGAGACTATTTTAATTACATTAGAAGAGGTTTCTTCCATGTTTCCTCCTTTAATTGTGGAGTTTCTTTTAGGGAGTTCTTCTTGTATTCTGTACAGTCTGTAAAGCCACTGAGACAAATGTGTAATTTGTGATATTGGACTGTATAAATACATTTGATTTAATTAAATTCTTATGTTTTCTTCATATGTACTGTGTAAAAACAGGAGTCACCATTAGGGTAGCTTTACTTTGTGGTTGCGTGTTAACTTGAGCAAGACCACTTTTCATCACACTGATAATAGTCATCATGGTTCCTCTTTGCTTGGATCAGAAGATATTTTTCTCTCTTTCATTTCTCAGCAGTTTAATGGACTTTAAATGTACTTGTACATAACAACTGCATAGACAACAGCATTTTTTATTTATAAATGAAATAACAGGGAAACTAGCATAACACCTAAAGCAGGGGGGGGAACCTTTTTCATGTCAAGGGCCATTTTTTTTTTTACAACATCCTTCGAGGGCCAAACTAATTGTTGAACTCATAACCTCTGCAAACATTTTTTAAGACACAGCCCATTCATTTCACCTTTCTTATATGCTGTGCAAAAAAGCAACTTTTTTATCCATGTATCTTTCTGTTTTATCAGAAATCCTTTATTAGTCCCACAACGGGGAAATGTATCTTGTCACAGCAAAAGAACATATGAAGGTAAAAAGGCAGTACACAATAATTATTAAATAGAATAAAAAATAATATAAGTACCAAGTGGTTGATAGAAAATAAAGTGAGTATTGTACATGGCAGTGATAATTGCACTGCAGTGGTGGAATAGTCTGTTCTTGGTGTGGTGGTCTACCTCTCTATCTCTCCATGTTTGTATGTTACGCTCTGCAGAGACCTGCTTGTTGGGCCAAACTCCGCCGAAGAGCGTTAACTTTATCCAAACACACTCGTCCTTTCAGCTCGTGCAGTTTGGCATGTTTCGTGCTGTAATGACGCTCGACATTATTATTAATCACAAGCAAGTACAGTCCGCACAAACTAGACACACTGGCTTTTTACTTCCACAAAGAAATAATCGTTCGTCCAATTTCTCCTGGAAAGTGCGACATTCCACCTTTCTCTGTTTTACACTCGCCACTGCTGCGTTCACTGATGTCAATGACAGTCTTGTTTAATATTGAAGTTTTTTGACATGACACGTTCCGCTCGTGTTGTGTTCAAGGACCCTGACCTTGGCCAGGAAAAACAGTCAGTCGCCCGTTTAAAATATTGCCGTCTAGTTTTTTTTTGCTAGTTGATTTCTTTTGCAGGCAGTTTTACGAATTACCTCGATCAAATGGTCCGGAGGCCGGAGGTTCCCCAACCCTGACCTAAAGGCTTTGTGGCCAACATGGCAATACTGTGGTTCTCACTCCTTTCCATGAATTTACACATAATAAAATTGACCCTGCACTAAAACAATGGGATTGTGTACACAGGGTAAACCAGAATGTACAGTCTGTTGCCAGTGTATTAGTCAGACCTAGCTGAAACCAATGCAGTCTAATTCAACAGCCCTGCATTAGTTGAAACTCTTATGTTTTGTCATAATGGCTGCAATTTCTGATTCTGTTGCATTGTGTTATTCTGAGAGGTGTTTCCAAGATTTTGAATAATTTTTTCAGGTTTTTCCGAAATTGCAACTGCACAAACATTTAGAGAAGCGATAATTGCAACTGTCTCGTACAGAACATATTGGGTAATTTTTTAGTTTACTGCGGTTGTGAAACAGAAGCCTGATGAGGGAACTTTCCTGTGATTTCGTAGTTTGGAGCCACATCATGTCAAACTTAGTGTTATGCCACCCCTGCATCGTTATGTTATCGGCACCATTAAAGTGATACTGCACCCTTTCCTTTGAGCTGACAAACACGGAACCTCAGATGGCTTAAAAAGGTGGTTGATAAAATGAGAGACTTTCCATTGAACGTAATTACATTTCCTCTTAAATAATATATAAGCCAAAAACAATTAGCAGGTTTGTCAGAAGACAAGAACCTTAAATCTCGACATTCAACTTATTTAAAAGCGCACCGTAAGCTTGACGTGGCTTTTCAGTCCTAAACTTCATACTGAGATCATTAGGGTTATGAAAACACACTGTAGCTTCTTGTTTTTTGGTGTAGGTGTGACTTTTTTACAAAATTGTAGCTGAGTAGTTATGTTAAATATTGTTATAAGATCTGACTTCACTTCACTGTGTTCATTTAACTTCATGCAGTACATTTGTACTTTCCGTCACAGTTTTCCCTTACTTTCACTGCTCTGCTGTATGAATAGCATCAGCTGTGTGTGCTCATGCTCTTATCTTTGCTTCCTGGTAGGGTGCTGACTCTAGTCACACCTGCCTCATTACAATAGGTGTGTCTGCTACCTGGTCAGCTTATTGTGGCACTTTGTGAAGCAGCTGCATGACCTTTAGAGATTTTGGATACATTTGGATGCAACATTCTGCACACATCTGGGTGTTTGAAGGACAGACTTTCATATTCTAGATTATGTTCAGTGTAATACACTTTAATCCATTGTGGATCATTCAAAGTCAAAACAGGCCTATTGTAAATATCTCTGCCTCTCTTCTTCAGCAATAAATATTTGACAGAAGTACCTTAACGAGCTAAGATACGCCAGGGAGTCAATACAAACTGTGGTGTGAGAAGTAATAAAGCTATTTACCTGCAATGATGAGTTTATCTATTTTAGTACTGTATAATTAACATGTCTGCTTATTAGAACATTCTCTTTTGAAACAAAACATTTGCTTTTATTTATACATTTTAATAGCATGTAATGTGCACGTGAATTTGGTTCACAGTTCTCATCTTCGCAGAAGATACATGAAGGACAATCTGTAAACTAGAATACTGGACTTTCACTTCCGTCTTATTTACAGTGTAATGGGGAGCGCCTGGTTTATGCAGTAAAGTGTTGAAAGTAATACTTTCCTGTTAAAACCAAAGAGAACGACGAGATATTATTGATTGAGGATCATTTAGCGTCAACACCAGCCCTGGATGGTTCAAACATTTTACAGTTAAAGCTAGGCCTGGTAATCTCTTTAAAAACATTTGTTTGTTAGAATTGTTGAAATTCTCTTTAAATCCCAAAATCTGCTTTCTGTTCCTTTCATGTCAGTCTAATAATGCTGATCATTTCTTTGTATTCCTCTTTGTCCAGGAGTTTCAGTTTCGGTGTTATGATTTTTGTTTGCCGAAGTCATTTTATATTCTGTCATACAAAGCCCATCCTAATCTTATTTTCTATTCGTTTTTTTGGTACTCTTATTATTAACTCTCCTTCTGATCCTCTTCCACTCTTTTCAGGAAAAGAAAGGTGATATAAAGGCCATGATGGCTCGCTTCCAAACGAGTGAGGCGAGCGCTGACGAGACTTCTTCCAAACCGGCTGTGCACTTCAAACAACCCCTGCACGCCACCGTCTCCTCCGGCCCCACCATACAGACGAAGAAACCAGTCATGGACAATCTTTCAGGCAGTGGGAATAATATTCCTCCTAAACCCTATTTTCTGAAAAATTCAACTAATAGTGACGCAGAGGCACATGAACCAAACAAAGCTAAAGCCCTGGCTAGCAGGTTCGGAAGCATCCAGGAGGACACCAGCAGAAACAACAAACCTTTCATTGTTAAGCAACCTTTTGTAAGGTCTCCTGAAGCCAAAAGCCCTCTACAGAAGCCCCCTCTCAACAAGCCTTCCCTGAGCTCCACCCTGTCCGAGCCCAAACCTGCCTTTCCTAAACCCCCACCAGCATTGAACTCTAAGCCCAGCTGGGTGAAAGAAGACAGTGGTGGAGGTTTACATCCAAAACCGAGCAGCAGCATCGTAAGATTACGGCAGCAAAATGAAGAGGTGGCGGGGGCTGGCGCGAACACTGCGAACAAACCCTCACCTCCGGCAAACTCCGCTTATAAACCCCCGTCCAACTTCAGGACTCCTCAGAATATCTTCTGCAAGGAGTCAGATAGTGGCCCGACAGTAGACGGAGCCAACAAACCGCTCCTCACCGCCACTAACTCCGCCCCTCCTCTAAAACCTCCAGCAAGTAAAAAGCCCAGCTTCAAAAAACCTCCAAAGTCTTCTCCGCAGTCGAGCAGCAGTGATGCCACTTCAGGCCCCAAGCGTAACACCCTCCCCAACAGTTTAGCGTTGGGCCCTGCTCCTGTCAAGCCCAACCGACCCCCTAAAGTCAACCTGGAGAGCTTTAAAAGACGTGCCGGGGCCTCTGATAATAGTAAGTAGGACTTCATTAGGAACTGACAGCTTTGATTGTGACACCATATTGTACGTACATGAACCGATCCAGTGAGTATCAGTTTTTGCACAAATGAAATCAATCCCCACTGTGGTGCATTGCAAAACAATAAAGGCTTTTTGAAAAGTTGTATAGCAGTGCAGTCTGGGCCCCCACCACTTTACCACTGAGAGTCTCAAAGGTCATAGCACTTTTATTGCCACGAATAAACTCAAAGCCATTCTTCATTTAGACTCAGCAGAAACGTTCTTACTTCTACTTTCGCCTCGGCTCCACAGAGCTCTAATACAGGCGGCCCTTTGCTTATTTATCTGCTTAATTTCACCCACTCCTTTACGGGTGTTGCTAGATTTAAAAGCATAAAGTTGAAATTAAAAATATTACTTCATGAAATGATAACGTTTGGGATTGCAATTTAACAGATCTATTCAATCTAATACAAAACACGTTTTCTTTTCTTTCTCGGATTTTATGGGGTTTAACAACCTGAAAGGGATATTCTGATATATTGATTATTAGTCGAAAAAAGAAAAAATATATAAAAAAAGGGATGTAGTATTTCTCCACAATAATTATATTCCTGAAATTGTTGAGGATTCTATAAAAACATTATTTTGACCTTCATGTAGGGGATTAAGTTGAAAATATATTTGATCTGTGAGAGAATTTAAAAGATCTTCTGAATTAAACATTTCTTAAACAGCTGCAGGTCTCGTTACAGTCTGAAAAGGGTTCCTCTTGCAGAGTTCTGTAGTCTCAAGTGTATTTCACTAGCAACGCTACTTTGAGCACTATCTGTGAACGCATTTCAGAAGTGTGAAAAAGGACTTCCTTCACAAGTTAATGTGGTGTTGTCAGTGACGTTAGCGGTTTTTGAGTTTACTCTGGGTTATCTGACCTAGCAGCAATGCAAGCAACTTCTGCTTTAACCTTGAAAAGTTAATTATTCTTAGCTATTTAAAGATGTATTCAAACAGCATCTACATTTCAAGTCCGTACATTCCGTACACAATTAGTGCAAGGCTCAGTAAAGCTGCTGTGCAGTTGTTCAGAGCTTCAGATAAGAGAGCAAAGTCACAGAAACACACTTAGTTCCTCCATTTCCCCCAGCGAAGTTCCCTGTCCAGTTTCTCCTTTCACTCCCCACACCCCCACCCTCGCTCTTCACTCTGACAGATTAGTTTGTTTCACCACATGAGGAAGTAAGATCCAGCAAACAGGAATAGTTTTGAGTAAGAGGTTCTGTTTTTAGACACACACCTGACCTGATATTCAGTGAGAGGTGAGGGATGACAGACTGGAAGACAGAAGTCCAAAGATAACCATTTTGATGTTGCTTCATTTGAGAAAAACATTAACCATAGTTAGTTACATTTACTCAAGTACTGCATTAGGTACAGTTTTGAGGGACTTGAGTATACTAGAGTATTTCCGCTTTCTTTTTTTGAAAATTTTTACTTCTCCTCAGGCACATATTATACTTTTTACTCCACTAGTTACTTTGCAGACTGAAATGTTTCAACAGTATATAAAGTAGTTAACATTAGCTCCACCTCTGCTTACTACAACAGTAAAACAAATTGTACACACAATATTGCACCACTAATCATAATCCCATAATTTAAGATATAACACTGACATGAGCCATTATGAGTACGACCATACTAGTTCCCCCCCCCCCCCCCTGGGGATTGAAACAGTAAGTTTTCTATTTTAACGGCATGTGTTTTTGTTACAGGTCCGGGCACCTTTAAGAACCCCATCATCCAAACTCCTCTGGCCTCTCACCCCAGTAACCATAGCAACCACGTGACCCCGACTCAACCCCCTCCGCCTGCGGTTCCTAGTCTTCCCCCACGACACCCCGGAGCCATGTAAGCACCACATTCATGGACACACACTGAATTATACATGTACTTTATGGTTTGTGGATAAACTAAGGTAAATCCTGACTGTGCTTTTCAGGATCCAGCAGGATGAGTGCTATGATGTTGTGGACGAATTTAACAGCGCTCCTCCGCCACCTCTGCCACCAACTACAGGTACAGTGACGGTCACTATTTGATCAAATAAGATGTGTCATGACAAACCTGTGGCAAGGCGTTTTTTTAGCACAACAAGAAGACAGAATAAAACTGTGTGAAGCTGAACCTTGTACCATATTTACATGAAATAAACTATATTAGTCAGTATATCTTGGCAGTGAATAGTTGGTCTTACCACTTTTTGACCTACTCTGGGGTGGTTATCTTGGTTATGTGCAGTTTTTGTCATTTTTCTCAATAGTTGTCTCTCATTGGTTCTCATTGTGTGGAAGTTCAACACATAAATGTTGTTTCACATAATTCAGAATCAAGACATGAAATGTTTGAGAACTCTCTGTGACGGTTACTAAAAAAATTGCACAAGGATCCAATTCTGTTGTAATGTTGATTCATCGTTTCTTCTTAGGTCACCCGAGTCACAGAGCAAAGGTGAGACATGCTGATTTACTTTCACATGCAGACAGACTTGTATGCAGTTACATGTGCAGACACTAGAGAGATGCAGATATTAGTTTTCAAAGTGAGTTGACTACTGCTGAGCTATTAACCTCATGTTAAGTGATCGTGCAGGCTAGTTTTGCACACACTGAACATCTTGGACTGCAACTACAACAGAACTTATTACTAAACTGAAGACAATCAGAATCGCTGCTGAACTTCGGGACGTATGATCAGAGAAAAAGAGAAATTAAAGGAATATTGGGCAAATATGTGCATTACATATGTCATTACAAGGATCTACAGAGGTACAGGAAATACAGTATGTACTGTATGATGTGTGAAAGTGAACTAATGTGTAATAATGAACTAATTATTGCTGTTTTAAATGATGTCTTCACAGACGCAGGAGGAAAATGATGATGATGATGACGGAGAGCTGTATGAGGATCTTGATGAACGATGGTGAATCTTTACCCGTTTATTCCACACCTCGCTGATTCTGCCCTGTCTTTTTAATATAGTGCTGTGGAGTGTTTTTATCCATCTTTAAAATTAGGCAAAGGTACTATGATAAATGCCATTTTTATAAATGATCTAAATTAAATAGATGAATTATATTTTGGCACTTTTTCAGCCAATCGGTCATATTGACATTTATTTTTGCTGTCCTCTTTGTTAAATAGTAAAAATAAGTTTTGTAATCTCAGGAGCATCTAGTAGTCTGTCACCGAATAAGCGACATCCAGCCGGTGCATTTGTTCATCTACAAATGTGTCGCAATTTATAATTTACTGTCTGCTCCCTCTCTCGCTCTCAAAAGGGAAGAGGCTGAACAAAAACAAGATAAGAAGAAAGAGAAAGACGAGAAGGAGGAGAAGAAACGACTGGAGGCCGAGAAGAAGGAGCAAAAGGAACGTGAGAAGAAGGAACAAGACACTAGAAAGAAATTCAAAGTGAGGAAACAAGACTGGAACTAAATATTAAACTGGACCCAGCAGGCTGTTAGCTTAGCTTAGCATAAAAAGTGACAAATCATCTTAAATCATTAATAAATATAACAATTACTTTTTGTGCATGGCTGTGTGTGTGTGTTAGTTGGTTGGCCCCCTGGAGGTCGTCCACCAAGGGAAGGCTACTGTGGATTGCCGAAGCAATAAGACCGACCTTGCTATGAAGCAGGGAGACTGCGTGGAAATCATCCGTGTCCAGGGCAACCCAGAGGGGAAATGGTTGGGACGGACGCGGGATGGATCCAGTGAGTCCACACATTGCTCCTTTTCTTCACTTATATTTGCCTTGACATCCTTCCAGTACGACATCTCTTATTGGTGTCTACATATTCTTTGTCATTTAATAGTTTATATTTGAGCTACAAACATGGAATACATCATAACCCAAAGACTAACAATAAATCAAATATTCCACTTTTCTAACAGTTGGTTATGTGAAGACCACTTCAGTGGAAATTGACTTCAACTCTCTGAAGAATCGTCAACCTAAGCAGGCGTACGACCCTGAGGTATACGATGACATCGACGTGATCACTTCTGATAACAGGTGCCTAATTATATACTTGAACTCTACATGACGTGGAATGTGAGGAGCCACTGGTACCAAAAGTATTTCTTCTCATTGTAAACTGCCAATAAGAAATCATTTATTGGCGAGAGTTAGATGACCTTGTATCTGTCCGCTCAATATGAAGCTAATGCCAGCAACCGGTTAGCTTAGCTTAGCACAAAGACTGGAAACAAAGGGAAACAGCTAGCCATGAAAGCTCACTAATTAACATGTTATATTCATGATAGTGGAGTTTTACTTTTGGAGCCAGCTTACCACAATGTAACAATTCTCCAATCTATAGTGAGAAGAAAAAGTTTACTAAATGCTTTAATGTTTATCTCAAAATCTTCTCCCTCTACAGTGGGATGAAAGCACCAGGAGGTATGTTTAAAACCTAACAATGAAAAGATTACGTTCATCATATTCAGTTACAATCTTTGCATTCAGTTATTGTTTCCATAACGTATCTGCTGTCGTCCTGTAGTTGTCCTGCCCCCGCTACCAGGAGACGGAGAAGAAATATACGATGATATTGTTGATTCAAACCCGGAAGTCAGGTGGGAACTGATTTGTTTATTTACAAGAAATGGGTAAATGGAGTATGAGTGATGTAGTAAAATATGGTTGAGATGGACAGGAAAGATTTAAAGATTTAAAAAGAAAAAGAAATGGAGGTCTTTTCATGCTTGCTTGACTCTCTAGTCCTCTGGACTCCAGGTCGTCTCCTACGAAGCCTCATAGCTTCCTGCGGATGTTTGACCGGAACAGACGTCCTGCCAGCACTAAAGTGTAAAATACACTCAGTAGTAAGACTGATCACAGATCTACTGTCCGCTGTTGTTAATCAGTCTTCACTCCCCTGAACACTTCCTCTGAGATGAAGTTGCTTTTTACCATTGATTTTCTTTCCGCACCAAATCAGATCGCACACTTCTGAATAACACCGAGAGGATGTCTAATCTAAATGTGGTTTCCGTGATTACAATCAGTGGAGCTGATTATCTGTGATTTTATTAATCTTCTCAAGTCATTTGCATGTCTGTATTTGATGCTTATTGACAGAAAATCAAGGCAACCTCCGCTAACACCGTCAAATATACTAAGTTAAAGATTGTGTTGCAATTCATGAATATGATTATTAATTTTGGCTGCTCTGAATCCTATTAACCTACTCTTCTTAATTGATGATATTGTAATGATATAATTGATGTAACATTTTAACACGTTTTCTTCTGTTGTGCCAGAGTGCCTCCACCCAGCCAGTTTACTGCAGATGGGAGTTCAGGTATCATTCACTGTGATAATATACTTGTTTCTCAGTATTTGTCCTTACTTGGATTCTTTTTTAAGCAGACATGTGCTGGTTTGAATCTTTTGAAACTCCAGATTTGCTAAAGAAAAACGTACGTAAATTAATGTGGAAGTGCCCTTTTTTGAACAAAGTACCTTATGCAACTGGCATTTGGTCAATCATTTATTTACCCAAAGCCTTGGTCTGCATTATTAAAAGGCACGACTACAGTATGACTACATATTCTTCCTATTACAAATAAGAAATAAAAGACACTTGCTTTACTCAAAACGCACAGTGGTGTTGCTCTATTTGGTCTGTTATGACCAGTAGCTCTGGTGGCTAATGTTAGCAAACGTTTAGATAGATATTGTTGTACAATTGCCATTAATGAGTCACTGACTTTAACTTTTCTCTACTGTCATTTTCGCTTGTTGCCATTATATTGTCATTGTAGCCACAATGGCTGGTGTTCAGCTAAATTGACATATTCGCCCTTTAATAACACTCCCTCTACACGTTGCATTGTATCTCTAACAGGTTATGTTTGTACTTGTCTGAATAGCATACCCTTTAATGTCAGTTTGTCTCACCAGCCAAAATGCAAACGCACCTCCTCTTTACATCCTTTTTAAGATGACGACTGATGTTCCTAGTTGTATTATAATGCCCCCCCCCCCTCTGGATGCACGTTATTGTCAGTGGTCTTAAAGTATAAAAAAAATGACGCATCGCTGAATTCTTCCACGTATTATCGCAGATCAAGTGGGAGAAATTGATGAGGACATATACGACGATGTTGACTCTCAAAATGTGCCTCCCCTTCCTCCCACCAGCAGGTAAAATTGCATCAACCTTAAAACTAAATAACCGCACAATAATCCCAACGATTTAAATCCACGATTTGAAGAGTATTTTCAAAACTATCAGAGGACACATAAGCAACAACCAAAGAATCATTTGTTTTTGCTCTGCAGCATTCCGGCCCTGAAAGGCAAAAGCAAGACTGAAGAGATGGACCCAAGGAAGCAGAAAAAGTTTGATAAAGAGGAGAAGGACTTCAGAAAAAAGTTTAAAGTGTGTCGCTCTTTTATGCCTTTAAGCTTGTTCATTTGACTGTTAGCAGGATGTCAAATACAAACAGTGCTGTAATTCTCTTTCAGTATGAAGGGGAGATACAGGTGCTGTATCAGGTGACCATCGCTCCGACACTTACTAATAAGAAGTGGAGCGTGAAGGAGCTTCCAGTCAAAGCAGGAGAGAACCTCAACGTCATCGTTAAAGCCGTGGATAACAAACTCATCTGTCGGAATGAGGAGGGCAAATGTGAGTATCTGCTGCTTGTTATTGTCTGTGTTTGTTCCCGCACGTTTTTCTTTTAGCAACACATGTATTCAAAATTCCAACACTAATGCTTTTTCATTGCACCACAAAATTGGACCATCCAAGTGTAAAATCTGTCTCTGTGTGTTTCTTACAGTTGGTTATGTTTCGACCTGTCACATATTTATGGAGTGAGTAGCACAAACATTCACACATTAATACACACGATGACTAAGAAAAAAACTATTTACAACGTTTTGTCTGTACTGATCGTTTTGGTTTTCTTTACAGTGATGGTGACATCTATGATGATATTGGAGATGGTAGGTTTTTCAGTTCATTTTTTATGAGCTCATATATAATCTGTAAATATCAACACAGTGGACCTAAATCACTATTCATAATAGAATGAATAAATATTGTTTTTTTTATTTTCAGATTGCATCTACGACAACGATTAGAAACACTGGGTATATTGTTTCACACTGATATTGTTCATGTTATTTATTATGTTTATTGATAATATACATTGGGAGCTAGTTTTGGTTAAGGCCCTGTCACACATATCCGTATGGTGGAAACGTATACGAAAAAATAGCTCATAATTTATCAGAGTCCAAATACGTCCAACTTTTCATCGGATCGGAAAAGTGAACATATACAGATACGCATGTCTAACCTGTTGATATCGCATCACTTACTAATACAGAATGTATCAGACGAATACCCAACGAATGCATAACGTATACAAACATATGGCGTATACTATATATCGGCAACACGCTGGTGTACGTTGATATAAGGTAAGGTATAAGTAGTATTCGTTAAGAGCTCACTGTGTTACGCTGGGGTGCGTTGTTGAACGCTGATGTTTTGAGCATGTTGAAAATTACCGGACGTACCGGACGTGTGCTTCATAAGTTATGCAGACGTTACGCATAAGTTACGCTACGTTAGACATACGTGAATACGTATGTGACTACGTTAGAGGTACGTTAGATATCGGCTACGTCGGCTGACGATGAATCCTACAGCCAACTTATTGATAATGAGTGGATAACCTATTCCTACCCTATGTTAAGATGATGCCTGACGACGGAGTAACTTATTGAACGTGTTTCTACAGTACAGCTAGCGTTCAGCTAGCGTTTTGGGAGTTTATTGGGGTTTGAATATAGTATATAGGGTCCCTGTGAGTAGCTCATCCTCACTTCTTCACAGCACGTCTTGATGAATACATCAACCAGCATCAGAGAGCATGGAGGATGCTGAGAGGCTGCGACAAGAGTACATTCTGTTCTCCAGCATCAGCATGACGTGAACCAGATGGCACTTTTCCAGCTCTGTTGTCCAGACGCTCTGATACGTTTTGTATAAGTAAGTGATACGCTATCAATAGGTTAGACATACGTATAATAATTTGTTATGTATACGTCAGCTACAACACCGTTGTGGAAAAGTTGGACGTATTTGGACTCTGACACATTTGGAGCTACTTTTCATAAACGGCGGCATGTTTCTGCCATACGGAACTGTGTGACAGGGCCGTGTGTCTGGCGTGTCGTCTGCGTCCTTCAAAAGATCACAACTTACCCTTAATTTATAACAACCTATTGCCGATATTTCGTATGCGCCGGCATACGTTTCTGTCATACGGATATGTGTGACAGGGCCTTTAGCCTGAAAACCATTTAATTTCCTCGTCATTATTTATTAATCAACATTTGAATTGCTAATTAAATTGGACATGCAGGCAGCGATTCAGAGATCTGAAATCCGGCCAGCTTTAATTCCTTTAAACAATGTAATCCTTTAAAATTATGCTTCTTCAAAAACAGCAAAACAATTGAATGGGATCATGTTACTTGCAACATTTCAGCAAAGTGGGAAGCATTTGTAACAAAACAGTATTTGCGTTTAGCCTTGAGAGCACTGTATTTACATGTATGATTCTAATGTGCTTTGAAATTGTTTTAAGAAGATATACGTGCTGCAAACATTACTTTCTATTTTAAGTTTTATTGTGATGATATGATACTTTATGTAAACTCCATTCCAGCCTGTAAAGACAAATATTAACAGCTCCTGAACTAACTCTGATGTCTTTGTCTCAAGTTTCAACATGTAGACTAAACAACTGTTTTAGTGCCAACGTTCTCTCTAATACTGTACATACAATTATGAAATACAATTATTTAATTAAAGTAAAATTTTTGTCTACACATCTTAGTTTGTCCTGATGTTAAAGTAAAAGCATATCTGCAATAGAGAGTGCTCCTGTTTTATGAGAATATCTTACAATAACAGGCACAAAACACTGCTGTGTGATGCTTGTAAACTTGAGTGACATGTTTGCATGTGTATAATGTACATACAACATCTTTTAAATTGATTTTTTCCAAGTCAAGAAATCAGCAGCAGAGAATCAACTCCTCAATCATGACCTTCTCTGTGCTTTTATGTGCAAGGAAGCAGTGGCATCTAGTGGCAGCTATCAGGAACTACAACAACACACTTTACACTTGGATTTGGATTTATTGTAGAAGTTACATGTTCTCTGTCAGTTATAGAGATTGGAGATAAGACCTAACAACAATAAATACTATATATACCCAGCGTTATTACGCTTACACTTATTTGTCGAGGTTTAAATGATTAGTTGATTAATCGATAGGTTGATCAACAGACAATGAATGGGCAACTATATTAATAATCTCCCGCTCATCAAGGTAATAACATACATTATTTTCCCTGCAGATTGTCTTTGTTGTGATTTTGTCAATTTAAAGTATAAACTCTCTATATGTCCAGCTATTGGCGAACTGGCTATAGTAGCATGTTAGCAAATGTCTGCTAGCAATGACATTGACAGGCTGTACAGGTAAACATGTCTCCTCACAAACAGCTGTATGTCAGGGAGAAAGTAAACTTTGATCCTGTTGTGTTACCTGTTTGTGCTGTTGTCTTGCATCATATTTTGTTAAACGGTGACCAAACACTGAGTATCTTTTAATATTTAGGTGCTGCAGTGGAAATCCTATCTTATTTAAACCAACCATTATTTAACCATTGATTCAAGTTCTAATGTGCCCATGCTCAGGCAGAGCATGAGAAATCAAATTTAAGAAATCTGATTTTGTTTTGAAATAATGGCCGGTTTTGGTTTTATGGTTGTTCAGATTACCTAAGGCCCGTTGCTGAGGAGGAATAGAGGGCTGAGGAAGCAGAGAAGAAGGCCAGAGAGGAGCAGGAGCACATATACAAACAACTGTCTAAAGGAAACACAGGACCACACACTGTCTTTGTTCCTGACTGTCACACAAACACAGCTTTTATTTTGTGTGTGTGTGTGTGTGTGTGTGTGTGCACCTGTCCTTCAGTAGGAGATGAGCCTGGGGGAAGAGCATGACTGTAATCCTAGCCTAGTTTAGCAGCAATCCCAGGATTGGGGTCAGGGAAATAGTAGAAAGTGCAGTGTGGACAGTGTTCCCTCAATACTCTTTTGTTGTGTAATATTATAACCTTCATTATGTTCATTCCTCAGACACAATTCGTTTTTGTTTTCAGTAAATTAAACAAGTGATGTCTATAAAAGTACATTTCTTCAGGTGGGGGTTATGATTAGTGATTAGTGAGTTTCCAAACAGTAAGTAGTTTCAGTCATTTTAGTTTGTAAGCAAGTTTCAGGAATCCCTGATCCAAGGAAATGAATTCACTCAGTTACTTGATAAAAAATACATTTGCTTTATTTGGGTCATCATTGTACAGAGCAAGCTTTAAAAGACTGACCATTCAGTAAATTAAGTTTACTTAGAAATGTTAATCGTATATCCACAGCATATTATGGTATAATTATTATCTAATATTATATGGTCATCTCTCACACACCCACACGTGTACCTGATACATGAACGTCATTAAACATTTCTATCATTTTAGGGAATATGAAATTACTTGACTCATTTGCTTAAAATTCACACTACTTTCACTATTTATTTAAAAAATAAGCATCTATATTTCAATTAATTTTTTTATATATTTACAGGGAGGAAGGAAGTATGTACAAGTCAATAAAAAAATTATAATTTTTTGTCTCAGACAGCTCTGTCGGCAGGAATTGTGGTTTGCACGGTGGCCTCACAACAGTCCTGGATTCAGATCCTTGGCCTGATCCTTTTCCTGTGGGATTTGCTTGTTATCCACATTTGTGTTTTCTCTTTCCTCTTTCATCAATCTATTAGTCCTGCACTAGGGCTGATCCCTGCTCCTATTTAGGATGGGTCAATTACAGAAGATGAATTTCCCCTCAGAGATTAATAAGCGGTAACTTTTTGCTGCAATTGGAGAGAGATGGTTGCTCCTGCTACCATATTATGCTAAACAAGTTGGAATTACCTTTGAGGTCCAATCAGTCAGTTCATAGTCAAATTAATCTGATCTGGAACCAACTAATTCCCAGATTTTCAACATACTCTCATTTGTAATTTTAACATTATCTGCTACTCTCTCGACATGTAACGTGTGAAGGCATCGTGATTAAGCAACTACAGGCTTGTTTGTGGAGAGTAAAGCTACATTTCTATGCCACTGCCTTTATATTCATAAAAAGTAACCATACTCTCTACAAATGTGATTTTTATTTTTTTACTGCAGCAATCTCAAGCTTGTCATCTAACTTTGGCTCTCTGCAATCAAGGTAAACAAACTCTCATTTGTAAATGGAAGTGACTGGAAGGAGTGAACATGAAATGATCATTTTGAAATATATGTACAGCAGTTTAATTATACTTCTATCTACCCATCATCTGAATTTACATTCTGAACCCCTAAATAAATATTACATTAATGTACAATTATACTGTACAGTATGTTTGAAAACAGAGCTCCAAACACGATATACAATCTGCAGCAAAGAATTACTTGTATAATTTGTTTACTCTTACATATTACAAATACTGTGCATGGGTATCACTTACTACGCAGATATATGTACACATGTTATCCTCTCATTTTTACATTAAAGAAACAATAACAATAAATGTAAAAGTTTGTCCCACAACAAGCACACACAGCATCTCTGCACCATCTGAACTAACAAGGAAGCTGACACTGTATGATGAGTGTTAACCTAATATTCAAAAATCCCCTTTACTCTGGATTCATATTTAATTAAAATAGAAGTAGTCATGATTGTTTTTGTTGTTCCTCAGTGATGTTTTTCCCAGATGTGGTGTCCTGCCTTGCTCTGAATTCATTTGTTTGGCTCACCTGGTTAGCGTCACTTAAAGTTACATTTTTCCTTGGTGAGGTTTCTCTCCTCATTCGGGTTTTTTCTGAAAAAATACATCCCCGCTGTGCATTCACTCACTTATCCTTCCTGACTTTATCAGCAGTTTTTCCTTGGCGATGAGATGTGCACTCCCATCATGTGCACAGGTTTTTGACCTGTTAGCACACCGAGCAGGTCTTGGAGCCTCCACCACTGTTGTTTGCAGGAGCTGGTAGACAAAGACATCAAATAAAAGAGTCAGTGTTGTTGTGGATCAGCAACATTTAGTAATTAGGCCTGTTTTTGTGATTTGGCCAAAATCCAGTATTCAAAATAAACAATAACCCAACTTTAACATTTTAGGTTCAGTGTTCCTTGTGATGGTAGTACTAGCTCCACATAGTCACACTTCTAAAAAGCCATCAGGCGATACAAAATGGTAAACAATGGCACACAAATGACTGAGATTGGGCAAACATCAGGGCAGCGGTTCTAATACATTTCACAGTTGTGCGATTATTCCAAACAATCACTGCACCTTTACTGGGCTCTTTAGCGGCCTTCTCATCCTCTAGGGCTTTGAGAGTAGCCTCATACTCTACTTTTTTATTATTCCACTCCTTCCTGTTATTTAGGATGCCATCCAGCATGGGCTGGATTTGTGGGTGGAAGCGAGAAAACTCCTGAAAAGAGTCAAAGACAAATCACGTTAGAAAAACGTTTGTAAAGAGGAAAACAGATGATTGATGCTCCAATGACAATAAGTGAGCGAATGTGCTTTTGTTTTTGGCAGACCTATCATAAAAGGTATATGTACAAAATTACACAAAAATAAAGCAGGAAACCTCCAAATATATACTAAAGAGATGATTTGCTATATGTAAACTGAAAAGAACCAGATAATCAGTCAAAATGCATTATTAAACATTACCTTATAGACAAACGTGCAGACAAAGTCAATGAAACCACACTGTAGCTTTGGAAGTTCTGCTGACTTCTTCCTGTCCATCATGGGCTGGTGGGAGGGACATAAAGTGTTTGAGTCAAAAACACAATAACATCCAGGAAATCAATAACTTGCTGCTCAAGTGACTGGGAGTAGATTTGTGTTACTAAACATCCTGCCTGACCCTTTTCTCCTTGTTTCTGAGAAGTTTAAATGATCTCTGGTTAGTTCATGTTTTAACATTCTTGTGTTAAGGAGCTTAGTGAGCACAATGCCTAAAACGGGAGCGGTACTTTAATCAGGGCTCAATCAATACTTGATATATATAAATGTAGCTGTAGGTTGGACAAAGACACTACAACAAGCCAGATGCCACTGCATTTGTCAACAAGGCAATATGCCACTGGATGGTCCGAAGCTACGAGTCAACAGAAGCAAAAACAACAAAAGTAAAACGACATGTTCTACATATTTCACATTTTAAATAGATTAGTCGATAGACAGAAAATTAAGCAAAAATGCCCAAAATAATCTGGTTCCAGCTTCTCCAGTGTATTCACATCTTTTTATATTAAACACTTTTTGTGTTTTGGACAGTTGGTCAGATAAACATTGGATATATATTTATATTTTTCACTATTTCCTGACATTTCATAGACCAAACGATTAATAAAAAGGGGAAAAAAGGCAGATGAATAGATAATGAAAGTAGTAATACGACACCACTAATAGCCTACACAGATATTCACTGATACTAACGTGCTTTCACATATGCACATTTTCAACAAAGATACAAATCTAAACATTCACTACAAAAACGAGTAAACTCACAATAGGTTCTTGTTCCAGTACTGTCCTCTCCAGGTCACCTTGCTCCCAAAACTCTGCTGCTACAGACAAGGCAACCTGAAAGATACACACACAAAAAACACACACACACACACACACACACACAGTTATCTGTAGAAACGCTGCACAGTCGTACGTATACAAACACTCAGCGCTACACTAATTTATTATATTGTTGTGCTTCTCACCTTGCTCTGCACCTCCCAAGGCTTGGTGATGGCTGACAAGTCACATGCGGTCATCATCATAGCCCTGAAATAAAAAAAGATTTAGAAGATCAGAGATTTTTAAGGGAACAAAGAACAACGTACATGCTCGTTGTACTCACATGAGGATTTCTTTTCTGGTAGTTTCTAGAGACATGAAGTCGACCCACTTCTTTTCATCCTCATATGTGTGTGAAAGATCTACGATCTTCTGGAACATCGTTCTTTTCCTGGCAAGGTACGAGGAGAGGAGCCATTTCAACATTTAACATTATGTATTTTTACAGTGTAAAGATAAGAGAGAGCAAAATAAGGGAATAATCAAATAGAGCAAGTCAATGAGAGATTATGCTGACTTGAAATAAAGAGCCAGGTCGGTGGCAATGATGGCAATGTCCGTTAGATGAATCACATGGTCTACCTGTCGCCTGTTAAGGTTCTGGTAGATATTCAGTGACTGCGGATGAGATAAAAGAGAGATGGGCATCAGTCATAGTTAGTGACAGGGAGACATTTCAGTAACGCTCAAGTCTAGTTCACCTCGTCAGCCAAGAGGAACTTTCCCATCTCCAGATGGTGTCGTTCCAAGATGGAGGAGCCATGTAGCTTGGCCAGAGGGTTGGCAGATCTTTTGGGTGTAAATAAGATTCCTCAGATATCATCAGAATTAAACAAATAAACAACAATCACCATCGGTTTCAAGTCTAAGGCTTCAGCATAGCATATGACTTTATTGGTTTTAAGGATCATTGACCCATGTACTACAAATAGTTCCAAACTTTATCCAAAAAAAAATGTTATACTAAGAAATGTAACAGTTTCCAACAGCACTTACTTGACTTGGTACAAGTTGTTGGTCCCTCTGTGATCCAGATCATGGAGGAAGCCTGCAGTTATCATGGCCATTACCTCCAAGTCAGTGTAGTACCGTTTCAGCATTCCCGTCTGAACACACACACACACACACACACACACACACACACACACACACACACACACACACACACACACACACACACACACACACACACACACACACACACACACACACACACACACACACACACACACACACACACACACACTTTGTAGATACTTTTCCATTTAAAAGAAGAAGCTTCCAGGCATTGTAATGGAATAGTGCTTTCAGAAATGTAAGCAGGGTAGAAAAGAATAAAATGCAGTACTGTTAAGAGTGTGAACATGGTTTGTCCCACGTTGAAGCCATGACGCCAGTTGTGGTAGGTGATTTTTCTGTAGCCTTTACTGAGCGAGTACATGAACCGGACCAGCGCCTGAGAGGAGAGAATCGATTATTCACATGTGATTGGTGCTTTATAATAATGTATAATAACGTTGTATGTGTCTCTATATCACCTCTTGAGGGACCTGGAACTTCTTGACCACCCCGACCTCATAGTACATCTGGACCCCGCACTTCACCAGTTCCATCTCTGTGCAGTTAAAATCCGAAAAGCGGAACTCGTAGATCTCAAACTTCTTGATAAGTGGAGGTAGGTCTTTTTTCTAAGAGGCGAATAAACATAACAAAAGCAGAGTAAGATAAAACTATGTACACAACATTCATGGCAGACAGACAGACACCTAATCTTTTCTAAAGATTAGGTGCTACTTACGGGACAGATTGAATGTGCGGACACTAAATTACAGACAAGTTACCAGGAGATCTAGGAGCTCCTCCTCTTCACAATCTCTGGGTTCACGGCCATAGACATCTCTGGTGTTCTAGGAGAAATGAGAAAAAACATTTGAGGTTGAAATGCAAGTACAGAAGTAGTTATAGATAATCAGACTGAAAGGAAAGTGTGTAACATGGATGCTGCTTTGTGGTGGTCCAATTTTAATTTGAAATCATTTATTTCAAACAAATTAAAAATATAAAATAATTATAATAAAAAAATATTCCAATGTTTTTTAAATAATTAACTTTAATGATACAGTACTGACCAGGACATTCTGAATCTCATCGTCCCGACATTTGATATGGTAGAGCACCATATCCTGAGCGATGTCTTTACGATTCTCCAGCTTGTTCATCTTATCGTAAGTGTCCGTGTTCAAAACAGACCAGCCCAGGAACTGGGTCAAAGCCTGAGAAAAAGGGATTAGAATATGAACTTGAACTTCATTACTCACAGACAGTCCCAACTAAATAGCTTGCTAGACTTTTTTTTTATCATACCAAGATGAGCTGAATCACTGTTTCTAATTTAAAACTGTATTTTTGATTATTTTAGTATGAGAGACTTTATAATGTAGAACTATTTGATGCATACAAAAATCTCCCAAAACATTTAATTGTGTTAATATACCTCCATGAGCTGCTCATCCTGATCATCGAAAGGCTTTCCGTCTTTTCTGTTGTAAAAAGTGGCCACACCGACTATCTCTTCTTTTTTGTTGACAATTGGCAGCGAGAGAACATTTTTTATTGTCCAACCACTGCTGTCGAGTGGCTCAGTCTGCAACATTGGAACAACAAGCATGTGGTACAGTGTGAACATCTGAGTAACCCTGGACTGGTTTTTGTAAAGTCATCTCTTTTACCTTTCAGCAGAGCTTAGCCAGCTAGTCTCTTACCTGAAACTTGAACATCTCGTCAGCAGCTGTATTCATGATGTTACAAATCTGAGGAGCAGAAAGAAACAGACGGATTGAGATGGAAGATGTGCAAATACATTCATTAACTTCCAACGGATTCATCAGCTTGTAGTAATATAATGAAAAGAAACTCACAAAACCACTCTCAGCAACATAAGTAGGCAGGCCGCTACTCAAGGCCCAATGATCTGGAGTCGGATTGCTGTGTGACAGATGGGAAAGAAGATATGTTAGCAGATATGAGCACACATTATGTCAAAACCAGCAAGAAAGCAAGCAAAACTTTGATAAAAAATTATAATTTAAATGAAACTAGGGTTCAGTACTCACCCTTGTGTTATTAATGTTTTTAAAATGAATATCATTCACAATTAAGTAACATGCTAAATAAATATATCAATTCTACTTCAATTACGCCGCTGCCCTTTTATGGCATGGCTGTAACCACCTGGCTATCAAGACGCTCCCCATGACCACATTTAGAAATACTGTTCAGACTAAAGCAAACAGTCAATTGAAAAACAATAACTCACGGTATTACTTTGATGTCTTCTTTTCCATGTAGTATATAGTCAATCACTTTGTAGAAAATTATCTCCTGAAGGAAAAAATAAAAACAAAAGGGATTAGGTTTAAAACAGAAAAAAGACCAAGGGCAATACATCTACTGTGAAGCAGAGTGTTATAATGTAACTGTGATAATAATGTTAATGATAAATGAAATAAAAGAATGTACCCTGCCATCAGGAGTGACAGGGCCAGAGTAGGGTGCCTGCTCTCCCATCAACACTGGCCAAATATCAAAGAACTCCTGGAGGAAGATAGACACATTGGATTTAGCACTTCATGGTAACAAAGGCATGAACACAAAACACAGGATATTACAGGCAAAGACACAGAAAGACTCCGTACCTTCTCCTTTGTCATGTCCAGTAAACCAACAGAGTAGCGGTCACAGTTGAGGTAGGCTCGGACTGTGTACAAGGCTTTGTGAAACTGTCGCTCAATGTCTGTCAGCTCTTCAAATACCTTGTTGGCAGACCATAGCAGCAGCTAGGACACATAACACACATACAACTTGTAAAGCATTCAGTAATGCAGTGGACATGCAGTAATTCTGTATTTGAGTAGAATGAACAGCCAAACTCTCACCTGTCCTTTACGGGTCTCACAGCTGTGGAGGTAGCTCAGGTGGTAGATCTTCAAGTTCAAAGTGGCAATTTTCAGATACTTTAAAAAAAGCTAAACGGACAAATAAGAAAAAAGAACGCAATATAAAAACATGATTTGAAACACAAATGATATATTATCAAACAGCATAAGCTCTAAAATGCCCCATCAGTTTAGATCTCTCAAGCTTTTTGCTAGTTGCAGAAAATAATGTGCAAGTAAAATTAATCTTTGCTGAATAAACACTATCTGTGCTTTGACACATAACAGACTAATTGACTGACTATATATTAAAGGTAAGTGAATCTTTAAACTCAGTGTGCAAAACAGCTACATGACTCAAAACCTACTTCAGAATTATAATAAGCATTATGACAAAACTGAGGCACGTGAAATGTTTGATTTAGTCGTTCTTTGACAAATCTCCAACAAATCAGGGAGCTTCCTCATCATTTCGTCTCCACTCTACTTTTCTTATCCTTTCCTTTCTTCCATTATCTTTTTATATTAGACTTGTGAGATGTCAGATAATGCTCTTAAATTAATTAGATTGGCATTTTGTAAGTGCAAGGTAATGATGATATTCAGGCAGATAACAACCCTGGCAAATACAACTACAATGTAAAACACACATTTCCTTGTGAATCATATTCTATAAAAATGTTTTTGGGAATATCTTGATTTCTGCTGCTGTCATTTAGATAATATAGGGTACTGAACTTTTATTTATTCATTTTGTGGCTAATGATGTCATACCCTTTCTTATAGTTACGTACTGTTAATGAAGTCATCAACGTGCTGCAGATCTAAATCCATAAACACTTGACCACCTCAAGCTTATACTCCTAATTGGGATTAATGACCTGCACAGTATACTGAACACACACTCGTGGCAGTTCATCACAATTTGAGATAATCCAAAGGTTTTAAAAGGGCCACAATTAAAAAGCTGACAGGAACAGATTCCGTACAATAGTTCATGTTGAAGAAACTATGATTTAGCAAGATCTCTGATCATCTGACTGCTCTGAGTTCATATGTGCTGGAGCTGTGAGCGCTTTGTGCATCGGTGTTTGTGTGGTCGGGACTCACATCTTCATCCTCAGCAGTGAAATGTGGTCCTGTGGTCTTGTTTAGAGCCATGATCACAGCCACCAAGTCTTTGCCGTTGAGGATGGGGGTAGCCATAATGTTCTGGGTCTTGTATTCTGTGAGATCGTCGACGAATGAGCTGAAGTGCTGGCTCTAAAAGGCAGAAGATACATTGCAAATGCTTCATTACTATTACTATGTACATAAAACGGAATTGAATTGAAAAATACATTTGGTCCAAAACTACATTTATAGCTTCTTTAATATGCAGTAGATTTAATGCAGCTCAATAGGATTCCTAATCAAATCATGAGATAAATTACATTAATTGCCTTTAAATTAGTACTTTTATGAAGTACAGAATAAATGTCTCTTTATTTAAATGTCACGTGGTAGGTAGGTAGTTCTAGCCCTCTAAAATATTACAATTTGGACCGAAACAAAGACCATTATTGTAACAGTAACCCAGATGACGACTCACTTGACAATAATCTATTTGGATAAGTACCAAAAACATCTAATGAACTGGAAGATAAATTATGCAAACACAATGTCCCACAATGAAAGGATCAACCAGCTGTTTCCCACTGTTTGATTATCAAGGTGATTTCCTTATGACACTGCAGTTCTTAATTAAAATGGGCATAATATGTAGTTTAGTCTGTATGGAGGCAGTGTAAAGTAAAGTTGTTTTGATCTGTTTTAGATTCCTGCTGACTAAATGCCAGAGGCGTCTAATCCACAGCTAGAGCAGAGGCTGATGGGATCTGGAAATAACTGGATTATGTCTGACAAGGGGATTTACACTCTCACTTGGTAAAGTATAGATACATGTCACTAACTCCTCCTTTACTTACTTTATTTACATCATAGGTTTAGTGTCAAAACTTTACATCGGTTGAGTTTGATATATTATTGTTCCGTTTTTACTGCATAAACAGAAGAGTGGGTGTTAAATCTACACAAACTAGGTTTTAGATCTTGGCTGCCCAATACTGTGCTTTCACACCAGTGCATTATTGACCACCTCCCGAACTAAAGCTGCATCAGAGCATAGGATGTTTCTAGATTGCATCTGTTGTACTTTATGTTGTAACTATAGCTCATTTTCTATATTGGGAGATGTAGAATACATTTCCACAGTTTGCATCATTGTAAGAATTTAGTTAAAAGTCAAAAATGTTCTAGCCACTCCCAACAAAATACAATTTGAAGTTGGCTCTGTCTCTTTTCATTATTTTATATTAAAACCATGCCCCACCTGAGATTAACAATTCAGTTGTCATGGATGCCATAGCCTTATTACCTTTTTTAAATGCCAACTATTAACATTTATCCATCTGCAACATGCTTTTAATTTAATTAACATTTAATTAATGAGTTAATTGTGTGACACTTACGAGCTACAATGGCGTTCAGAAACAGGATAGCTTGCTCTGAGATCAAGATGCAATTGTTAGAAGATGAACATTTAACTATTAGTTAAAGCCCGATGTGTGGGATTTTAAAATTGAAGGCTGTGGCGTCATCGGGTGGCAGTATCAGGAATGACGCTGTGACAGACAGCAGTGCAGATATGCTCAACATCTGCACCCCATCCAAATAGAGCTTCATCATTCTAAGTTTAAGATTACTGTTCATTGATGCATTTTTTCCCCACTAACCTCTGAGACATCTTTCACGTTAACAGTTTTCTTGGTCAGGGCCACGTGGCCGACTATTCCCATGTCCAGCGGATAGACGATCTCAGAGTCCGGTGGCACCACACAGTCATCAAACTCTGCCTCTGTGTTGACATTGAAGAGCCTTGTGGCGAGCTCTCCGATGCCGTTCCGTTGCCGGTACATGAACAAGCTGCACCGGTCGGCGTGGATGAGTGCACTGATTCTCTTTAGGATCTTGAAGACCACCTTTTCCACGTTGATGTTCTCCTGCATGTCTTTGATCAGGCCATACATGATTTGGCTTTCTTCGACCTTGAAACAGAGCGAAAAATAACCCACTTTTTAGATTAGGACATTCATAATAAGCACAGAAGTTTGCCAGAGGTTATATTGTATATAGATACATTTATGTGGGGTAACTCTGGCTGCGCAACTATGGCACTATCTGCTCCTTTTTTTCTTAATAGAAATAAAGTAGTGAAATAATAAAAATGTACCTGAGTGAGCTCCTGGAACTGGCTGAAGTCGATCTGTTTGTCTGGGAGTCCTGACGCCTTTGAAATGGAGGCAGGGCTCATCTTCTTGGCAAAGTACTGTTTAGCAAAAGCAGGGTTCCCCTTGAGGAACTTTTCCACGTCTTCCTTTTGCACACCCATGGTTCCTTCTTCCTCCTCTTCTACCAAATGTTCCTGTCTTCTTCCTCTTCAGCTCAGTGATGGAGCTCCCTGAACGAGCTACTTTCAACTCCTCTAAATAGAAATTCAAGGAAGAGAATAAGCACAACAAAACACAAAGCTACTGGTTTATCCAGCTATTCACCCTAAGAAAAACAAATCTTACCCAGGTATTACACACAAAGAGCAAAAACAGAAATGGACACATTCAAATGCAGGTAAAAAATAATCCCCCCTGTTAATGGGATGAGCGGACGGAGTGAGGGAGAGCCCTGAGGAGAAGGCAGAGGGCTGAATCCAAACAATCCATCTGTCATCAGCAGATAGTGCTGAAGGTTAGCAGGGATTGGCCTATGCTAAACTTGTCAGCTGATCATCTTGTAATGGATATGTGGGCGAAATCCATCCAGCCTCCAATGTGCTTCAATACATTTAGTAACTTTGTAACAGCACAGAAATATCAAATATATCTGCATGAAAATATACTGCATGTAAAGCACCAAGACTTTCTTTTCACTGCACTTTAGGATGTTCAATGTAAGCATTGAAACAAATTAGCAATTCCTTTCCACATATTTCAATTGAAACTAAATCAGCAAACATCAACCATAGAAAAAAATGAAGTTGGAAAATATTTTTATTTTTTTGGAAACTTACAAAATAAAAGCTGGAAAATAGGATAAATCTGAGGCAGGCTTTGGGTACTCTGTAAGAGAGAGGGATACAAATGTAGTAATCCCTGTATTTCTGATACATTTCCTATTTAATGAATGATAGAAGTACAAAAATGTATGATACACAATTATACATCCATGAGTATTTTTAGTTTATCTAAAATCTTCCATATTATTATGTTTCAGTTGTGATGTGTCATCTACAGTACACTGTTTCTGTCTATCTCTCTCACACATGCTGGTCTACCTGTACAAGCTCTTTAAGTCCTTATTAAACAAGGCCTCGTCTGGCATAAGCCCTATTTAGTTAGGACACTAGCTGATTATCTCAGCACCCCAACTCTCCATCTTTCTCCACGTGCAATCTTTAATAGTCTACTTGTAGTAGACTAGTAGTAGTAGCTTTCTGAGTTTTTCCATAGCAGTCCATTTTCCATAGCAGGTCCATTTTCCATGACAGTCGTTAACATGTTTAAGAGACTGATGGTCAATGATATCCTGAGAAGGCTGAGGGAGTAAAACCAGCTAGAAGCTAGACACTAATTTAACATTATGTTTGATAGCAGTGTCATCAAACATGGAAAAAGATGTATGTGCTTCTGTAAGAAAGTTAATCCTTTCGTTCAGAGCAGGGAGGACCGGTCTATTATAAGGTTCCATAAACACCTTAAACAAAAGGTCAAATCGATAATCTGCTTCCACTTTAATAGACGTAGGTCCAGAGTGTTTGTGTACACATAGAATGAGGGAGGGAGGGCATAGAGATTTAACTTATTCAGTGTTTGATAAGTAATAATGTGGACCTGTGGTGTGTACAGTGTAAAACCCAAGTGAACACTTGGATGATCTCTGTGAATGCTGTTCTGTACAGCAACATGTTTTCTTAACTTCATTGTGATTGAGAAATAGTTCCAGGTTTAGAAACTGCAATCAAAATGTGAGATATTTTTGCAATTGTTATCTATGTGCATCTTAATGGGGAGGCCTTAATAGTTAACATTTCCATCTGTTAATACAAGCCTGCATATCACAGTGGATCAGATTGCAGTAAAGAAAAGTCCACAGCCACGATAGCTTTACGCACAGTAGTGCTTTCAGCTTTTAATTGTATTTATTTATTGATTTGACTTATATATTATACAAGTCTATAAATGTGCCAGTATTAGCCACCCAGCTAATTTTCGACTACAGTCCTTTAGCAAGATGTGTTGACACCAATGAGTTGCTACAAGCTAAAGTTAATGCTATCATCTGGTCAAACTCACAATAAAGCAAACATGCTAATAAGCATGCTAATAACAAAAGCAGGTGCAGTGGCGTTGTTGGGTGGAAAAACTAAAGTATAACGTTATGAGGAAAAATTATAACTTAAGTGAATTCCTTCTCAATTAAACATCTGCTCTGTCAAGCTCATGGTAAAGCTAATTCAGCAGTTAGCCATTTCTTCCTGGTGTAACGTTACTACTCTACCTTACATCTGTGTTGTTTTCTTTTTGTTGGTCTGGTGGGTTAACCTTTCAACTGTGTGATGTCGAAGATAATAATCCGCGTTGTTCATAGTGAGGCAGTTATCTTCTTTAAAATAAATACCGTACTAATTTCTGTCAAACAATGTCAACGGTTATTTGGCAAATAGCTAATCAAGTTGCACCTGGGCAACAGGCAATCAACTTCGGGCATGCGCACTGTTGGTTCCCCACAGCATGAGCGCGTGAGACGTAAGCGATCAAAACACCATTTTAAAACGGTTCTATCCTGCCACTGACCTTACAATAGTGATAAACAAAAGTTTTAGAGAATTTTCATGTCAGAATTATATTAATTGATATTACTCAGAAGTTCAGAACCACTAAAACACAATATGTTCTGCCGCCAGCAGGTGGGGCTACATTAAATCACACTTACAAATACAGTAGGCCTATGTCCCTGCTTGTTATCCAATCTATTTGTAACATAAGGACCACTTTGAGTTTATGTAGATGTTGGACTTATTTCTTCTGAATATGGTTGATTAGTGTGTTTACAGCGAATCATTTTCAAGCTTCTAAAATGACATGACTGGCTGTTCATTTGTTACTCAACCATCACTTGCTTTCATTGTCTGAATTCTTAACAGATGGACAAAGGAACAATAACATGACCATACATATGGGCATGTAAGTGTTGTTTAATGATGGACTTGAAAAAATGTGAATATATGACTAACAACACTAAGGCCAAATCTTCAGTCAGCTAGTGTTGTGAGTCACTAGGCTACTATCCTACAGTTATACCTAATGTACAATGTACTTGTTGCAATGCTAACATTCACCACAAGACAGCAGCAGTCCCATATCGTTGCACCCGTACACATTAAAGCCCTCACAGCCCTGGTCCTGAAGAGGGAATAGGCTACATGATAATGGATATGGATGGATATGTTCGAAAAATCAATGAAGAAGGAAGCTTTATATTGTGTTTGAATGTTACCAAAAAATGGAAATATACAAGTCAGATCTCCCTAAACCTCTCCAGCCCAAGGCTGGGAAAAACTGTCTTACCCTAAAATGTCTCTCTCTTATTTATTTTTACATATAATATACCAACAACACAACCCTCAACACCATCACATGTCTCCATGTTTTGTGAATGGGATGTATAGTATAAGCTTAAGGTTTTAAAAGTTGTGAATGTTTGCACAGTCCCTGAATGTGAGAGGATTTAAATAGATGTAAATACAGTAGTCATGATGGTCAACAGATGGCTAATCGTTGGGTCAGCCTTGCCCCGGGTCAATCCGAGTTATCAGCCAATCAAATTCAGCTGATGATCATGACCTGAGGCTTGGAACATGCTCTGTCATGCTCTGTTGATGAAGCAACCTTTGGGGTCACAGGTGTCTTCAGATCACAAGTTCATTTATATAAATAGTTTCACAGGATCTATAGATCATCATCACACATTATCTTGACAGTAAACAACCTCAAGAATGGAGGTCGGGTCACAGAATGACTTTCTCAGAATGGCATTTTTTTATGCTCTCATATTAACATTCACGTTTTAATACTTGTAGTTAATGTAGTTAATTATTACATTTTGGAACGTAAAATATAGAGATACAAAAGTGTGTACAGTAAGTCTATGTTTGTGGATGATCCATTTCAGGCCTTACAAGTAGGATTAAAGTAGAGGAGCACAGTCAGGTTAAAAAATAGATTGTCTTTATTGGCTTGTCTGTCTGTCTCCCCACTGATAACACTGTTTACTATCACTGTGGGGTGAGTCTGCGGTTAATCATTTTGGTTTTATTTTGAATCTAAAACAGATTAACAGATTAATTAAGCAAAAGAAAATGCATAATAGAAGAACAAGTTACACATGAAGAAGGCTTTGGGTGTTATTACATGATACACAGTGTTAAGCCAGCAGTACTCTTATGTGACCGGGGTTAATCCAGGAAATAAGAGTTCATAGCAGAGAGAGTGAGAGAGGGGATGTGTGTGTTTGTCTGTGTATGTGTAATTACATAACTGCATTATGGTTATATTGATTCTCACTTCCCCTTTTGTTATTACATTAAATATACAGTACACGGAGGTTGCCAACGGGATCTTTTTTTGTGGTAAAAGCCTTGTCAAACATAGTACAGTGTACAGTAAATAAACCCTTATCTAACTGTATTACAAGTGTTGATGTTATTATAAGATGATCATCCCATTATTTAGGCTACTTCTTAAAGGATTACACACTGATTGCTCAACCACAAGAAGAGAAAATAACCAGGTAGTCCATATCTATTTATTCTCTTAATTGGTGTTAAATATTGTTCTTAGCCTTAACCTGTGCTGAATGTATCAAACACTTAAACCCTGTGCAGTTTAACTTTGGCAGTAACAGTATACTGTATGTCTTTGTTTGCAACATTCAAAATGTAAATAATATTCATTACACATTGTCAAGGTTTTAAACAGTCATGTGTACTTCTAGAGTATTATTTTTTATTATATATTATTATGGCACTTTGAGTAAAGTGTGCAGTCCTGTTATGGTTTGGATGTGGGAGCCTCGTGCATGTAGAGAGATAACAACTCTAAGCAAGGTGACCTCTTTATAAAATAATACATTCTTGCTGTCTGGAATTGAGTCTGACTCATGAAATCTTTCAAATCATTTTCTGTGACTTTGAAAATGTCCGAGTAGTTGAGGAGATTAATTTGTTACTTAAAGAAATATCATACATATGTATGTGTTGTTCAGTATATAACACATTGTTGTCTAAATGTCTAAATGTCCTTAAGAGGACACTGAAGGCCAACGTGTTGGAATTACTTCACTATTGACTCAATAACTTTTCACCAACAAATAAAGATATAGGTTCTATATTTGAACGTTGCAGTATTTTAGTTTGTTTTCTTGTTGGTGTTTTGCAGGTTTGTAAGTTGTTCAAGCTTAATTTCACAAGCAGATTTGTGCCTTTTGTACCGGTGTGGCACTTTGCCGTAAACATTTAACCGGCAGTGGCTTTTTTCAGAAATTCTTTTGTCTACAAAAATGACAGCACTATAACCTGCAAAATCTAATTATTTCTTGTCACATGTAGTGAATATTGTTATTGTGCAAAACTTATTTTTTATATAATGCTAACTGTGACACAGATCATTTGCATTTACAAAATGATTTTTAAGGCCTGTATAAATCATACGATTATTTTTTTTTAAAGTCAGACATCAGAGAACAAAGCTCAAAAGTTTCTGTTGCTAAACTGTATAATTTTGTTTTAAGTCAAGATTGCATTTAGTAAAGAAGCAATTTATTTAAATTATTGATACTTAAAATTGGAGGCAGTTCAGTAAACTCAAACGCAGATCATCCGATATCAGATATGTGTGTGTGCCTGTATTATTGTGTTTCCCATCAGTTACATAAAGGTCTAATTGTTTTTATAGTAAGTCTTGGACAGGTTTCAACATAGAAGCCAGATTACGGTAAGTATTTCAACCCAACAGGATTACCTCTAGATTTAAGCACCTTATTTAGTTCTAAGCAATGAAAATAAGACATAAGCTTCTCTGTGGAGTGTGTATATAAAGGCTGCCTCACACACCTAAGAACAACAAACCGAATCTGGTGGATAACCACGAACAGTAACGAATTTTAATCACTGTTGCTTCTTTGACTCAAAACAGGTAAGACACTGACGTTTTACTCATTCTACCTTCTACTTATTAGTTTGTGTATTTTCTTCAAATTCAATCAATTTAATGTTTCTCATGTCAAATGGTACAATATATTATTGGTGCATTTATAGTATATTAGTATACAGCAGATCAGGGATGTTGTCCCAAGACTCAAACATTCACAGTTTTGTATGTTCATTATAGAATGGGATCCTCTAAGATGGCCCTGCTGCTGGTGCTGCTCTCCTGCGTAGAGCTCAGTCTGTCTGCCTCCTGTGTCGTTGACAGCTTCACAGTCAAACAGGACTTTGAACCCAAGAGGGTGAGTGAATTGAAGTACACAAAGAGCATGCATGTTGAAAAAAGGAAGTAAAAAAGGAAGTAAAATGATTTGACCTGTCTTCCATGTTCCTTTTCATCGCAGTATGCAGGAAAGTGGTACGCACTGCAGAAGAAAGACCCAGAGGGCCTGTTCCTGCAGGACAATATCTCAGCTGAATACACCATTGATGATGACGGCTCCATGATCGCCTCCTCCAAGGGACGTGTCACTCTGTTTGGGTAAGTCAGAGGGCCGGCGAGTGATTCTTTGTATTTACAGGGACGAGAGACTTCTTATAGTGTTCACTCATTATCGACAGACACGATTACATCATTTAAATGCAAAACTAAGATAAAACAGTTTGGTCACAAAGACCTTTTTAACTCTCTAGGATCTCAGATATTCAGTTTCCAGGGTCAACAGTTAGGAACAGATGTTATTTACAAACCTGGTTTTCTCTGGATTATAGAGGATTAGGAAGAAATGGTTGGAAAGGTGGGTTTTTACATAGGAATGAGGGCTTGAATGCACTTTTACAAACAAACAAACTTAAGAAGTTCAGCTGATTTAAGTATTTTGAGAAATTAAAAAACATACTGTGTGCGTATGTCTATACTGTATGTTGTTACATTGTCTACTTTCATATTAACATGTGTTTTTCTATCATGTTGCAGCTTCTGGGTTGTGTGCGCTGACATGGCTGCCCAGTACTCTGTCCCCGACCCCACCACCCCCGGCAAGATGTTCATGAACTACCAGGGACTGGCCAGCTACCTGTCCAGTGGAGGTCAGCTGTAGTGTGCACACATAACCCCCTTCAAACCCCTCTTACTTCTCCTCATTCCTCTTCACACTAACCTCTCCCTTTCTAACCAGGTGACAACTACTGGGTGATTGACACCGACTATGACAACTACGCCATCACCTACGCCTGCCGTACCCTGAAGGAAGATGGCAGCTGCGACGACGGATACGCCATTATCTTCTCCAGGAACCCCCGTGGCCTGCCACCCGCCATCCAGCGCGTTGTCCGTCAGAAACAGGATGACATCTGCATGGCCGGAGAGTTTCAGCCTGTCCTGCAGTCTGGAGCCTGCTAAAGAGAAAGAGAAAGAGAAAGAGAGCGTGAGAGTGTGAGAGTGTGAGGCTGAGTGAGCCAGCTAGGAGAAGAAGAGGGGGAAAGGAAGAGTGCATGTGACAGAAGGTCTGTATGTGAGAGTGATAATGTGAATGGAGAGATGCAAAAAAATAAAAAAGAATGAGAAGAGGAAAAACATGAGGAAATCATTAAGCAAAGACAGTGAAAAACCTGCATACGGCCAAGGATTCTAACATTTTCATTAGTTTTTGATTAATGTCCTCCTCATTCACTCTGTGTTCATCCATTGTTTATCCAAGGAAAATGTTACCGCTGCTGTGGCGAATGAAATGAATTTGAAAGACAAAAATAAAAAATATTTTTCTAAACAATATCACTGGAATTTTGTCCTTTTTGCGCTCACTTTCACTTTCAAAACATGTATATAAATCCATTCGTAATTCCATTTTGTTTTTATAAATCTAAAGCATAGCATCAAAACGAATGTTTGTCAGCATTAGAGTTTTGAAAACATGTTGCACTTTGGCCATGTGGCTGTTATCCCTCCTGAGCTCAAGAGAATGCAGCCAAAGCCAACTCAATACACACTGAGCTCTAAAAAGCTTACTGCTGGTCTGATGTTCAGAGACCTTAGTCCTATTATACTAACTAACCTGTTAGCCGTAACATACGGTGGAAATGCGCCAGAGGTCAAGGATCATATCAGAACATTTCTGAGGCCACGGATTGTTTGGAATACAAAAGCAACTTTTTAAATGTTACACCACTAAATAAAATGTAAAATGGTAAATGTTGTACATTTAGGGAAGTGAAGGGAAAAACAAGATGGCCGACAGTGAGAGATGGAGAGAGGCAGAAAGACAGATGGAGACTGTTTGTTTTTATAGCTAGTGTGTAATCCTGTTCATGTTATGCAACAAGCTGGAGAGCAATGTGCAACTATTAATGGTCAAGCATTACTGTAAACCAACATAATGCACCCGATGTCCTGGCTTACGTCACAGAGAACAGTCAAAACAGTGTAGCCCGCTGCGACACAAAACTCAAAACCAGAGATGAAACTATTACCGTGAAGATTTAAACATTGAACTTAGATCTTTAAACTTAATTTCTTTTCAAACATGCACTGGAAACATATTGAATTATTCTACTCTTTGCAGCATTTATTATTATTTTCGAGATGTAAAATCACACCAGTCAAATCAAAACATGCTAGTTTGATTGCTAAAAGGCCCTTTGTCTACAATGTTTTACCCATAAGTACACCATGACAATGATGTAACCATGTAAAACAGAGGCTTGAACACACCTCAGTACTCAGGGTTTACTTGCATTTACTGCACTTGCACTTCTAAAATTGATATAGAATACTTTATAAGCAAAACAATTGCTCAGTTTAATTTGGAGAAGCATCAGTTGTTTATTGGAAATGGGTGACAAGGGATTGTGGATAATCTCTGTGAGTGAGGACACTGATTGGCGAGACAGTGTGTAAAGGGCATCAGGAAAAAGCTACTGTCAGTCTGACTGTACACTAGCTCAGCTCTAATGGGATCAGCTGATGGACATTACTGGAAATGACACCATCTGTGATATGTAGTTCAAAACAGCTAAACCAGAGCAATGTTTTATACTTATGTCAAGATGTAGCCTGTGGGACTGATGTCTTCTATCCTACAGTAGAGTATACATGTTCATCATATTCTTTGATTGCACGCTAAATTAACAATAATAGAAACTTTGCATCACTTTAGATGGAAAAACAAAACAATCCACCAAATATGTGATATGTTCTCACCTTTACTGCAGACTCATACTTGCTGTTAAAACCAATAATGTTTTCACGTAAATAGTCTACAAGCTTGAGGTAAGAATATAAGTGGATTTAACTGCTTAAGTCTGGTGTGCCTCCAACTCAAATATCCCACGCCTGGTGGATGCCAGAGTTAGCGGTTGGACAAATATCTACTCATTGCTCATAAAAAATGCTGGTTGAATCTAATCTAGTTTTATTCAGCATTTCAAGTTTCAAGTTGTATTTGTCATTATGTACGTTAACACAGGGTCAACGGTACAATGAAATGTGTCTGAGAGAGACAGCATGTCAGCTCAGCTGTCAAAAATAAAATAAAATATTTTGAAGAAAAGAGTACTATATACAATTTAAGTTAAACAATTCTCTGTCCATCAAACTAGTGGCTTTCCCTTCATGCTGACTTTTGAAGTCTCTGAGGGAGAAAACGTTTCAATGTCCAAACAGAATCAATCTGTCAGAATCAATCTGCATTCAAGCAGAATAACCTGCACTTATTGTTTAAACTCACTACTATAGAATACGTATTTCTACTGAATGAATTGTGTATTGAGTGCTATAACAAAGTATGTCCACTAGAGGACGGTCAAACCACACCAAACACTGAGCTCGAAGACCTTTTATAATAGTCATAGTTAATGACTATTATATACATTCGTCATAGTCATATAGTTTCAGTCATTTTCATTTTTCATTGGTGCTGATAAAATGTCTTATTAAAGTGACAGCTGATCACATTAGCAGGACAAACAGGTGAAGGGACTAGGGTGTAGGTCACTGAAATATTATTGGAGCTATTGTATTTGTGATTGTGGGCTCAGGGCGGGGGATGAAATGTGATATGACTGAAAGGATTTTACTTTAAAATGTCACACTGTTGTTCACAGAACCAATAAAGGAACAAAGACAAGAAAGTATAAATGAATATGAATGTAGATGTAGAGTTCCATTTAAAACTTTCAGTATTGTGTTGGGATATTCTAAATGGTGCATGAACGTATCGTCTGAGCCCTGGAGGTGTGCTTGTTTTTGAAACGTCCAATTGTCTGTCTGTCTGTCTGTCTGTCTTCCAAATACAACACCAGATGGTTGTGAGTTCAACACCAGGGCTGCCACCATTGTGCCCCTGAGCAAGGGAGCCAGGGAGACTGTCCCTGTAGTTAGTTCACTGTGAGTCACTCTGGATAAGAGCGTCTGCTAAATGACATGTAATGTAAAAATAAAACATACAGAGAGTGGCCGTTAGACGACTATTTGTACTTTTACCGCTTAGCACATGCACTAACCAAAGTCCGCCCAGACAGACTGGATTTTCACAGTTTTCTACAGAACTGCTGATCCAAATAACTTCACACGCAGCTCTGCTCTCCCTCGGGTCTCCAGCAACACACACGGCAAGTGTGAAGTAAATCGGTCCAAGGGTTGGCGAGATAATCAAAACTCAATGGAATTTCTTCGCTAAACCTGTTGTTTAGGAAACAAAGCTGCACCGAGAATAAATGTTGTAACTAGTGTTGTTAGCAACACTTGCTATTGCTGTCTCAACATGTACCATGGTCTCTAAATCTATATGCAATGATATTGTATTCAGTTTCAGCCTTCAAGATGTATTTCTATTACAACAACAAAAAAGGTAATTGAAGCTGAGTGAGTGAGATGATTCAATCTGTTCCCAGTGCAGTTTTCCTTGTTTCAGGAATGAGTGTCTGGATCTTGTTGTACTGCATTATTAACATAATTTAAAAGGTCCTAAATACTATTAGTCCTACAGTGCAAAGACAGATTGTATGTCATAGGTTCACTCTCAATGGTAGGATTCTGGCATTCATTACACAAATACTTTCCACTTGAGGGAAACTGTTCCTTTAAAGGGGGTACAGAGGGCATTCTCATTTTCTAAAATAGACGCCTTTACATGACATATCAGGCGTCAGCTGGGTAGAAGGGCAGACTGAAAGGCATTCAAATAATAAATGCTGCTGATACTTATTATTATGATCACAGGGCGCCAGTGTGGGAAATTCCTTCTGCCTTTATGACTTTTTGAGTCGTCTGACAGGGATTCTGCTCGAGGGATCTGCTGTGAACAGACAGCAGTTTGATCACAAAGTCTGGGGTGGGACAACAAGGCGCTCATGAGGACAGCCTGAGGCTGGAGTCAATGTGTTTCAGGATTCACATTCAGTCCCTCCATCCAGACTAACTCATCGTTTTCTATACGGGATATTTAAGAAAAAAATAATCTCTTTTTAATTCATTCTAAAACACCAGCTTCACTTTGTAGAGTAGAGCTTTAAAACCAATGCTTTTTGAATGTATTATGTCATGTGATCTCAGGGAGCCTGTAGATATCTTCATTTTGTGCGTTCTGCTGGTCCGTTTAGTTTGCTCTGTAAACAAACAAAAAACTGTTTTAATGTGGATGAGCCCAATATGATCCATCCAGCAGGATCCTGACTCTTTCATTCACTGCCCAGTAACGTGCTAATGAATGTTCCCTCAGAGTTGCTTGGATTTCGGGTCAATACAAAAAACATTTACTGATGGAGGGGCTGTGAAGGAGTGCCTGAGTGCAGTAGCTGAAACTTTACTTGAGGGAAAACAAAAAGAAGAGCTTTGTGACTAAATAAAGTAAATACCTATGTCAGCATCATCAGCCACAAAGTAACCCAGGATGTGCTCGTCCAGCTGGATGAAGCCCTTCATAAGGCACCATGTGGAGGTTTAGCTGTAGAGGAGTCCACTGATGTTTCTCACAATGCTCAGCACCTTCAAATTAAAGCTGACATTCTGCAATAATCATTAGTGTTATTTCTGGGTTTCAGACATCTAGAAAATGTACAACAAGAATCTTGTAAGTGCATTAGCTTCAAGTAGGTATAATCATTTGATAAATGGTAAATGGACTGCTTTTTATATAGCACTTTTTCCAGTCTTTGCGATCACTCAAAGCACTTCACAACATGTCAGCATTCACCCATTCACACACATTCATACAGAGTCAGAGGCTACCATACAAGGTGCATCAGCTCGTCAGTAGTGATAACCATTCACACATACTTACACAACGTTGGCCTGGCCATTGGGAGCAATTTGGGGTTCAGTATCTTGCCACAACCGCCCAAATTAAGTGCAGAACAATAGCTTCAAATAAGCCAAAACACCAAATCCTTCCCCACGTTAGCGTGTCGTTCCCTAATACTAAGCCTGTTTGTAACTGGTACCGACAAAGTGTCTTCACTTCCCCTTCCTCTCCTCTGCCCCTCTCCGTGTCTGTGTGGAGGAGGCTGCTTTCACTTCACATCAGGCGGTGGGGTGATGAGCGCAGCTGCACAGGGTTGTGTTGCGGTTGTGTCACTTATAGTAAATGACTCATTGATCACCTCAGAACCATCACAGACCCACTCCTGGACCCCCTGCAGTTCGCCTACAGAGCCAACAGGTCTGTAGATGATACTGTCAACATGGCCCTCCACTACATTCTCCAGCACCTGGATTCCGCAGGAACCTACGCCAGGATCCTGTTTGTGGACTTCAGCACATACCTGTCAACATTGGAATTTCAAAATAAGAGACATTTCTTGCCGGACTCCGCCCATACCTTAACAGCTCTCAGCCACCAATGTAAACGTAAACACATAAGGGACGGAATACATGTTTATTTAAAGTATGTATTACTTGTACAGACATGTTTATAAGATGTATGTATTTTATTTATTAGTTATTATCATCAATTTATTTGATGATGGATGAGTTGTGTGGCTTTTGTTTCCCCCACGAGGACTTCCTTGTGATGTCAGAGTCGGGAAACATGTCCCTCTACACTGCGACTGAAATCATCGCAGAAGCATGAAGGCTACATTATTTTTGCCGCAAAGCATTGACATCTTTCCCTCAGCTTTGGCCACTTGGTCTGCCTCCGACACAGTTCTTGTCACACATGAAGTCATTGACAGTGGATGTTTTTGTGCCTCTTGGGCGTGCTGGTGCTTGGACGATTTTTCATGCTGGCGAACATCGCTTATTCCGCCGTGTGCGATGCTAACATCTGAATGACACACTTTACAAAAAGTGTTTGCCCGACTCTACTTTTAATAAATAAGCGAAGGTCTCCTCTCATTTGGTACTTACATAAAGTTTGAACTTGTTTGGCAGGTACAACTGCGTCTCCATCTATCTTGTTCACTGTGACTCTTATCATATGTTCTCCTCTTCTTCTTCTTCGTCTTCTTCTTCTTCTTCACCTTCTGTGTTATTGTTCCTGTTTTCTTCTTTTGTGTGTTTACTGGCGGATAACGTTTTTCAGCTAAAGTTAAACATAATACTGCCATCTGCTCTACCGGAGGCCACTTTACACTTATTTTAATACGCCTATTTTTTATTTTTTGTGAAAGGTTAAAAATACGGGATAATTACGGGGAAATATTTAAACGGGAGAAAAACGGGATGGAAGTAAAAATACGGGATAATCCCGGGAAAAACGGGAGGATTGACAGGTATGACTTCAGCTCTGCCTTCAACACCATCATCCCAGCTCTGCTACAAGACAAGTTCTCTCAGCTGAGCGTGCCTGACTAAACCTGCAGGTGGATCACAGACTTCCTGTCTGACAGGAGACAGCAGATGAAGCTGGGGAATCATGTCTCTGACTTCTGGACCATCAGCACCGGATCTCCCCAAGGCTGCGTTCTTTCTCCACTGCTCTTTTCCCTGTACACCAATAGCTGCACCTCCAGTCACCAGTCCGTCAAGCTCTTGAAGTTCGCAGGACGACAGGTGGGGATGAGTCGGCCTACAGGTGGGAGATTGACCAACTGGTGACCTGGTGCAGTGTGAACCACTTGGAGCTCAATTCTCTAAAGACAGTGGAGATGATAGTGGACTTCAGGAAGAGCCCAGCCACACCTGCCCCAATCACCCTGTGCGACTCCCCTGTGGACTCTGTGGAGTCCTTACGCTTCCTGGGCACCGTCATCACCCAGGACCTGAAGTGGGAGCTGAACATCACCTCCCTCATCAAAAAAGCACAGCAGAGAATGTACTTCCTGCGGCAGCTGAGAAAATTCAACCTGCCAAAGTCGATGATGGTGCACTTCTACTCTGCCATCATCGAGTCCATCCTCACCTCGTCCATCACCATCTGGTACGATGCTGCCACTGACAGGGACAAGGTCAGACTGCAGCGTGTCATTCACTCTGCAGAGAAGGTGATCAGCTGCAATCTGCCATCCCTCCTGGACCTGCACGCCTCTTGGACCCGGAAGCGTGCAGGTAAGATTGCAGCAGACCCCTCCCACCCTGGACAAAGACTTTTTCAGTCACTCCCATCCGGCAGGAGGCTGCGGTCCATCAGGACCAAAACCTCACGTCATATGAACAGCTTCTTCCCCTCTGCAGTTGGCCTCATCAACAAGGCCAGAGACCCCCACTGACACTGTCTCTCCCTCCCCCCCTCTACACGTTACATTAACGTACTACTCAGCCGGCTGTCCTTGTGTTATGTGTTGTGTGTGTGTTGTACATTACCCCTACTGTATACTATATATTGTTAATTGTTAATTGTACATTTTAATTGTAATGTTTTTATATTTATGCACCAATGTTACCAGAACAAATTCCTTGTAGGTGAAAACCTACATGGCAATTAAAATTATTCTGATTCTGATTATATATATATCTATATATATATATATATATAGATATATATATATAGATACAGCAGAGGATTTTAATGATCGTATGAAACTTTAGCAGCAGCGCTCATCATTTTGAAACTACTAGTCTGTTTACAAGCAGCTCTCATTCCCTCTGACTGAAGCCGTATTGTTGAACATGAGACATCTAAAAGAGTAACACTTGAAATGTAACGCAGTCATTTAGGTGTTTTCTTATCGTTCTTCTTTTTGTTTTCAGGATGGCGTTTTGGTGGATGAGTTCGGTTTGCCACAGATTCCTGCCTCTCAAACAAGGAATGGATTAAAAACAACTGCACTTCAACTGAAAACACTTTTATATGTAGAGTAACATTTATACGTGCAAAACATTTGACCTGAGAACACTACGAGTTTGAAGCTGTCCTGGTGTTGGGTTGTGTATTATTACCGTGCTAACATGTGGCCTTGTAACATACTGAACCTTTTTTTAAAACATCGTTCCCCTTTTCTTCTAACACTTCTTCATCAGTCTCGTCCATCACCAGTATAACCAAGCTTATTTTTAATTGTCTTATTTGTATTCTAAGTTTGTGTAACTTTTAAAAGTGGAAGATAACTCCGACTGAGCCTGTTCAAATGTCTGCAGGTTATTTTAAACATGCAAAATAAATTGTGTGTTTTAACTTAACCTTGAATTCTTTGGTTAATTATTATATGTAATGTTAAACCAGGACCAGATTAACTGGCCAACAAAATCAACACCTTAACAAATATCTCTTTCTGTTCATGACGCTCAATTCCTAAAAAAAATGTGTGAATTTGACATAATTTATGTTTCTTTCCAACTTTTAGATGGATTACTTTTTTCCTTCACCACACAATGCCAACATTTGTGATATGAGTATCAATATATTTCAACACATCTTAACCACTATTTATGTAAGACAGTAATCAGGACAACTTGAGGTTTTCACTTCAACAGTTTTATTATGGTTTATACATCACACAAACAAAGAAGCGCAGTGTGGCGGTGGACTGTGGTCATGGCGTCTCCTGCTGGGGAGAGCCGGGAGTGGCTCAGCGAGGGCTCAGAAAGCTGCACAGAATCAGGTCATCAGCAACACTTCACAAGCATGATGGGAACCTGCTGCATTTCTCTTGCAGGGGACTGAGTCCGATGTGAGAGGCTCACAGCCGCACCATCCTCCCGTGCGGAGTAATAAACTGTTCCGCTTACCTGGCAGTGGACTGGACTCTTCCAACAAGTGTGGCAAGAGTCCTGTCCACAGCCACAGGAGTTTCCACAAGTGGCTGGTTGTGGAATACTCCTGTCCATAGCCAGGTGTGACCAAGTGACAGACGGGAGGAGCTGGGGTGTTTTCAGGGAGGTGTGACAGTGAGCCATCCTGCTTATATAGTGTCTGATCCCCAGCTGACTCTCTCGAGCAGGCGACACCATGAGCACAGTTCCACAGTAAATAATAAAACAAAGTGAAGTGAATTAGAAACTGGCATTCAAGGATGCTGTTTCTCTATGGAGAAAATCCTGCAGCATTGCGGTCGTACAGCGGGGGACAGTGGCTGGCCTGGCTGGCAAACAAGTTTTCGTATCGCTTCTCTGCCTTTTGCCTGCGCTTTTCCTTCTTCTTCTCTGTGTGGTGCTGGTACTTTTCAACCCAGTGTCCAACTTTCAGTCTGTCCTTCATCCACTGCACGGTCTTGTTGACTTTGGGTTCTTTTTGTTGAGACAAAAGAAGATAGAAGATAAAAGTTTACTTACAATTTACTGACAATTAAATACAAGGTCAGTGCAGAGGAATGGAAGGATTATGATACACACCGTCACATTTGGGGCTTGATTTAGCTGCAAAGAGGAGGTAGATGGAGTCGTTATGTTTAGCAGGTACACTGTCCATGTTTGTCTCTCCAACCCAGTTGTTGTGCAGAGTTTGCTTTTTTGTGTCAGAGGGCAGGCTGGCAGGGTAGACTTTGGCTCCCATCAGAGGGTAGAGGTCAGCAGATCTTGGTTTACTCTCTTGGTCTTCTGTCAGAGCACTCAAACAACAAGTGGGGCTTGTTAGCATCACCTGTTGCCGCTGAAGTTTCTCTGCTTTCAGTTGGCTCTGCTTTATTTCTTCCAGGATCTCCTGCCTCCTAGTCTTCTCCGTGTGTTCTTGCAGTGCCCTTTCTGTCTCTCGTTCCTCCTCCTCTCTGTCCCTTTTGCACTTCAGCAGGGTCTCCAGAGCGACTGCTTGTCTGCGCTTCATCTCCAATGCTCTCAGCTCGACATACATTTGTCTTCTGACCTCCACTCTTCTCTCCTCCAGGGTCAGTTTCCTCATGCTTTGAGCCCGCTCCATCTCAGCAAGGAGGTGTTGGCTTGCAATCATCTTCCGTCCGTTGTCTATACTCTTTCTCTCTCTCTTGGTTGTTTGATGCTCTCAGTTCAGTAGGTTTGTATGTTATGAACAGTTGCTTGTTGACGTTTGTATTTGAGATAATTCTTTTTATGACATCACAACATTCTGGAACTGGTATATTTTCAAAGAATTCCATATATTCCATATAAGGCATTACACTTTATAACTACTGTATGTACTTCAGGTTTATACGTTTTGTAGTCATTTTGTGTCTTTGTGGCTGTTTTGCTCCTTTCTTTGTTATTTTGTGTCTTTTTGCAGTTGCTTTGCGTGTCTTTGTAGTCGTTTTATATTTCTTTGGTCATTTATAAGTTACTTACTGACTTTGGTGATCCCATCACTTTACCCCTAGTGCCACCATGAAGTTTCTTTGGGTTTTAATTACATGTCGGGACAACTATGGGACGGATTGCTATGAAATTGTACACACTGATCTGTCATGTAATCGATATATCACCATAGATGCCATGTATACAAAACTTGCAGTCATATTTTTCATCAAAATACTAATTACCAAATTGTTGTCCTCGGCTTATACAAAAACTGTAAGAAAAACTTCTATAACCAACAGACAGACAGACAGACAGACAGACGGATATAACTTTATTTATCCCGAGGGAAATTGTTGCAATACACAGTAGGAGACAGTAGGGGGGTCAAGACATGGGGTCAGGAGAGAAGCACTGTCACAACTAGATTCAAGACGAACCTGGCCTTAAGCAATTTAAATCTTGTCAGGCACAACCCCACTTCGACACGGTCTCTCTCTAATATACACACCTAAGACATGAGAAAGGTCAAGTCTTGGTCTTGAATCTGAGGAGGACGGGAGGACAAGAGACACAGAGCAGTGAAGGAGTTAAAGCCATGAAGTATTCTTCCATTACACTTTACTTTTACGTAATGACATAACAGTGTATGCAGAGTGTTTGAAAATCTTCTTAGTGTGTCTTCTTAGTTAGTATTTTTGTTTTGTTTTATAAAGATCTGGGTAATAAATGTGTTTTAGCAACACTAAATGTGGCAATGTCGGTCTGTTCGTCGAAATATCGATTGGATGGATTGCCATTAAAAACAAAATGGTCCAATGTCCTGCTAGCATGCCAGCACACTAAACTAAGATAGTGAACATTATATATATATATATATATATATATATATATATATATATATATATATATATATATATATATATATATACAGTATACAGCAACATCACAACACCCAAGAACCGAGTCCAACGAAGACATTTGTAGATTTCAGAATAAAAGCCATAACATGTTTATTCTGAGTGACATAAGAATAGAAAGGTAAACACGACATGGATTAAAGACACTTTATTTAGACGGAGTATAAACACAACAACTGTAAAGACAATTAAATTCTATTATTTTAAAAAGGCAAAAGGTATTATATTTACTAAAGTAAAATGTTCCACACTAAGTAATACATATCCTGTTTAAGTACACAGCAGATTTTAGTAAAACAATGGTTTGTCAGTTGCTCTCACTCAAAACACACAGACTATTCTAAATTGGTATAAGCATGCATAGCTACAGCAGTACTGGATATATATATGTATATATGTAGACATATATATATATATACACACACATATATATATATATATATATATATATATATATATACATTGATAAGTAAACTGTGGGAAAACATTTCTCTGAAAACACAAAACCAAGAATTCCATATTCAAAACAATATTTTCTCAGTTGAGATGAATAAATGATGCTCCACAGCTCATGGGTAATATTCTGACACTCTTCTATTTTTCTCTTTTTGTTTTGCATATCCCTGTGTCATTTTTGGTTTCTTTCTGTTTTGATTTTTATCCTCGCTCCTTTCCTTTCCTCTTTTTATTTCTTGGTCTCCTCGATCTGCTCCACCTCGCTGGACTCGTCCACTACTTTGCCATTGACCATCGTCTGTGTCACCACCTTCACAATCTTCCTGGTGCGAACATCAGGCTCCTCTGCACAGACAGAGATGAGATGGCATGAGATTAAATGAAGTGACATGAGAAGGGATGAGATGGAAGAGGAGAGAAGAGAAAAAAAGATTAATTTGGAATGAGACTAGATAAAGTAAGTGGACATGCAGTAGTACGAGATGAGCTTTGAATGGCATTTACATAGGAGAGAAAGTAAGCTGATAGAGAGATGATACAAGATGAGGTGGAAGATATGAGATGAAAAGAAAAAGAAGATAAACAGATAGTGAGATGATGAGATCATATGAGAAGAAATATGAAAATATACAATGAGAAAATGTGATTTGAAGAGATGAGATGGAAGAGATGATATGTGAGGGGAGGAGAGAAGATAAATCATTAGTAGCAGTGATATGAGAAGGGAAATTAAAATGAGTCGTTTTAACCTCATATTCCTCTGTAATCTGGGTTGAATCATGTGTCACAGTTATATTGTAGTTCCATGTGTTGCACGCTGAACTTCTATGTGTATGAACTGAACTAAATAGGAAGTCATGTCTCGACAGATTCGGTGGAAGGACTGCGTGCAATTCTCACCAAAAACACTGTTTGTGAAAACAGTTTTAAATGCTCAACTGTGACTGTTAAAGGTGTAACAGTCTTTGTGTCTGTGCTGTCTTTAGTCTTCTAATGGTGAACAATACCAAGACACCTTGCAGTTTGGTTTTAATCCAGAACCGTGAGTCAGTCAGATTAAGACACCACAGTTACCACATGTCGTAACCAAATGTTTTCACACCCACATTTGTTGCTGTAGGGTCTGAGCGTTTAGTGGTGTTTGCATTGTTTTGACATTCATAAAACAATAATTAGTCGTATGCCCCTTGGGCGTGTCAATGATTATTATGTTTGTGTCTGTCTGTCTGGATCACACCTCACATTTGTGAACAGTTTGTTCTACTTATCTCCTTCATCATTACAGCTTTAGTCACTGTTTACCTGTCTGATGTTTCCTTCAGGTCGTGATAAGTTGCATTTAAAATGAATGAATGAGCAGTGCTTCACTCGTTGGTGAGCTAATGTGCTTTTCTAAAATTCTGTGCTTGGATGTCGTTCTGACATAAGTTATGACTTCGCTTTTTTTTTTTATTAGAAGCAAATACTTACTTTTTGGTGGAGGAGGAACTTCCTTGACACTGAGGAGCAGAAAAAGAAAATATGTTTAAAGGACATTTAAAGGAATAGTTCAGCATTACGTGAAATACACTTCTTCGCTTCCCTAGCAGTTAGATAAGAAGATTGATACCGCTCTTGAATATGTCTATACAGGTCATATGAGCTGGTTAGCTGAGCTTAGCAAAAGACTGGAAATAGGCGGAGATCAGCTAACCTGTCTCTGTCCAAAGGTAATACAATCCAGCAACTCTAAAACTCACTAAAGTCATTTGTTTAATCTGGATAAAAAGGTGAAAACTAGCAGATTTTCTCATCTAAATTCGGCTCTCATCCAGCCATGAGCCTAGTTAAAACTCACGTCTCCTCTCCCTCCAGCAGGCGCCTGTAGGTGGCAATCTCCATCTCCAGGTTCTGCTTGATACGGAGGAGCTGCTCGTAGTCGGTCTTTGTGCGCTGCATATCCAGCCTGAGCTGGGAGAGGTCGTCCTCGAGCTGGCTCAGGGTGGTTTGCAGCCGCTCCATCTCAGCAGAGTATTTTTGACCCGTCTCACACAGGTTGCCTTCCAGCGCCGCTATCTGAGAAGAGAAAGGGAAAATAAGAGCGCTGATCTGCCTATTAGAATACCTGGGGTCTTATATTACTAGTGTATGCTTTCAATGTTGCCCATAATCTTATCAGTCTGTAAGGTAAATGGCTGGTGAGCAGGGAAATGTCCAGAATTATTCACAATTCTCTTATGTAGCCTTTTAAACCTACTCACATTTACTCATAGGGTGTTTGCCAGTAGAAATCAAACCTCAGTGTCTCATTATTCTGTAATTACTTCCCAAACCACAATCAACACATACCTGAGCTGTCAAGGAGTTGGCATCCAAAACAAACATTCGCCGCTCAGACAAGATTACCCATTTCACCACCGAAACTCACACCCATAGACTTTAGCAACTGAACCTACAATGTCCTTGCGTGAGTTATCAGCGTGGGAGAACATGTTTACTGTCAACACAGGATTAGACAATACAGGAAAAACAAAATGATTTTTCTCAGACACTGATGTCAAGAACTAGTCCATGTCAGACAGCATCTGAACTTTTGTAAGGATTGTCTGTGTTGGCAGTTGACAAATCCCTTTTAAATCCAGTCTTTCTTTAACACAATGCCATAACTCATCACGTGCAAAGGTAAAACTCATAACCATATTTTGAAATCATGGTTGTGGTGTTTGAAGTGCTTTCTGTGATTAGATTGTGTTTGAATAGCTCCAAAGCTACACGGTTATTTAAAAAAATTATATAAAAACATAACCATTCAGAATTTCTCTTTCACCAAAGTTCTTCTTACTGAATGTAGAATAAAATCCTCGTTTTACGTCTCTTGCTCCAATTGTCCCCTCCCACCTCAGGTGTAGCAGCTCACCTGTTTGTGCAGACTCTCCAGCTCCACCTCCAGGCTCTGCAGGAAGCGCTGCCTCTCGATCAGCTCGCCCTGAGCTCCTCGCAGAGCCTCGTTGCTTTCCTTCACCTCATTCTGCACTGTTTCCAGCTTGTCGGGACACAAAAACACCAGAATGCACACTCACATGAAATACATGTATTTCTTCTCTGAATATAGCAATGATTTGAAAAAAAAAAATTTTACATACACTTTGATACAGTAGGATTACACTGTCAGGTGTAACTGACAAAATATTTCAATGTAGAGATGAAATAATTTGTTCATTCATTGATTAATCGATCGGCAGGAAAATAAATAAATTATTTTGAAACAGTATAAAATTGGCAAATATTCTCTTGTTCAAGCTTCTCAAATGTGGGGGTTTTGGTGTCTTACTTTTGGACATATCATACACTAAACAATGAAACAATTTATTTAGAAAAGTGTTGGTTTTTTAAAGAAAATCTCACTTTCTCCCCTCACCTTCTTGAGGTACCACTGCTCTGTTTGGTCCTTGTTATTCTTAACAATCCCCTCATACTGGGAACGCAGGCCAGACAGAATGGTGCCCAGCTCCGGCCCGCTGGCCGAGTCCACCTCCACATTCACCTCATCTCTGGCAATACGAGACTTCATCTGCTCCAGTTCCTGCGGGGGGGAGAAGTAGTGAATACTTAATACCTTGATGATGCTTTATCACAGTGTGTGTATTTTAGTTTTCGAGTGAAAAGAACATAATAGTTGCACTCATCTCTAAATAAACTTTACATAACATATGTGTGAATATACAGGCGACGTATGGAAGCAGGAATAGGAATAATTCTGTGAATCCTACACCGCGGGGTGGGGAGAGGATGTGAGAACATCTTTATAATTTACATGTTGTCCATTAATAGTTGATGGAATAGAGCTTATCTTACCTCACACACACTAAACTCTATTCATGCATGTTCGCGGGATCCTTTCTCTCGTTTCTATTGTGACAGTGTGTCATGTCACATCGTTTTTAATGCTCTTGATATATATATATATATAATGATAGATACACATACATATACAATTTTCTAGCTTCTGTCGGAGAATAAATATACTTTATGTTATGCACAGATAATGCGTCCTTGCTTGGGAAGGGGAATCATGTGAGATGTGATCTAGTTCCCCAACTCACCCCTAAAGATGTTGCTTTTCTATTTTAGTGAGGGGGAAATTCTATATTTTCAACATAAGTCATTCATAATTTATGCATAGATGAGAGCAGACAAGGTGGCAAAGACTGTCCACAGCCCACTTGTAAACGAGCAAATGTAAAACAAGGGTAATATGCATTCAGGATGTGCACGATGTATTCCAGGATTCACAAAAGCCAAAATAATCCAGTTTCATTTAGTCAAATTCCTTCTCGATATCTGCAGTAGGTCATGAATTGGATCTGTGCAGTTGTATTCACATCTTGTTTCAGTAAGTAGGATATGGATCGTTCTCTTGGTGAGAGGGGGTAAGTGTATCTTAGTTTCTTATCCCCCCCAGAGGACATTAGTTTGGACACATTGGATCAGCTGATTGGGCAGAGAGAGCAGGTTTGTGAAACCAGATCTACCTGCTCCTTTTGTCGGTAGTAACCGGAGGACCACCTCTCCCGCTCCTACCCCCTCCCTACACTTTATTTCCTGTCCACTTAGGCTCTAAATTAGACCTCTTGAGTCCACCAAACTGGGTCAGCCCGATATCAAACAACTTGTTGTTTGTGAGGGCAGGTTGGAAAGTAAGAGAGAGGGCCAAAATGAAAATGAGATGAGGCAAATGTTGAGAAATGGAGAAGTAAAGGTGATAAACAGTGTGTTAAAAGACTGGCATTCAATACACATGTGGATGAAGAAGATAAGAAGGCATAAGACATGAGGACTTACCTCCTCATGGTTTTTCTTGAGGAAGTACAGCTCTTCTTTCAGGCTGTCCAGATCTCCCCTCAGGGAGGCGATGATCTGCTCATGGTCGGTCTTGGCCTTTTTCAGAGCAACACAGTCTCGTTCCACAGACTGACACATCACCAGCTCAGTCTCCCACCTAGTAAAGTGCAGATACATAGAGAAAAAAGCTGAACAAATATAGTACACTTGATGTGTACATACAAAGTGCCTCATGAAGTGACATCTAAACTTTAAAGCTCTGATATGTCAGCAGATGGAAAATAAACATTTATATGTAAAAGAAGAAAAGTATTTGTATTAATCTAGTTTTGTTTATCTCATTACAACTCTATGTGTAACGTTTATTAAGCACAATACTCAAGAATCTCTATGCACTTTGGTACAAAAGTACAAAGTCTAAAATCAAAGCGATATGATGTTTTTCTAATAATAACAAATGTGCAGTAGCTGCTCCTGCATGACGCAGTAAAACCTCAATCAAAGACATGTTTTTTTTGTCATATATAAAAATGACAGTCAACCAAAACTTGTTTCATCTTCATACTGTAATCATAAATCACTCACTTGATTCTGAAGTCATCCGCAGCTAGTTTAGCATTATCGATCTCTAACATGAGACGAGCATTCTCCAAAGTCCTCTTCCTCACCTGACAAATATTAACGTGAGGAAACAAGGTTATGACAGACTTTAGCATCCTTCAATAAAGTCAAGTACATTTGATAATGCATGATTTATGTTTCTGTATTTGGTATACTAGCATAAAAAGTACTAAAGTGGCAAAAGACACGTGACAAGTTGAATCTTTGTCCAATAAGGTAACACATTCCATCTTCATTAAACTGTAACTTCTTGTGTTTGGTCAAAAATAGCAAAAATAATGATTGACTTCACTCGGGCTTACAAGTTAACTCAAAGATAAACAGTGGGTCAAATTCTGCCTCTGAAGAATCTACTGATGCAGCTCTGTCTAAAAAATGCTGCACATTTGCATGAATGTTTTGTCTATGTAAAATAACCAAAGTCATTATAAGCTTGATCTTTGTTCATTGACACAAAGCTTTCAATCCGGCTGCCGGTCTGAATTATGTATGTCTGGTGCGTTTGCATGTCTCTTCCTGCCTACCTCTTGCTCAACAGCATGAGCTTGGGCCATCATGGAATCAAGGTCATGACCTTTGGGGATGCGATCGTGCATCATCTGCTTGATCTTCATCTCCAGATCTGCGTTGGAGAGCTCCAGTGAGCGCACCTGGAGGAAGACAAAGAGAGAGAGAGACAGTTTAATGATTACAATCTTTCAGCTTGCTGCTCGCACCATTTCCTTGTCTGCATGGTGACAAACGGAGATACACCCATTTGGTTGCTGACCAACATCTTAACAGTGCTGCTACTGTTTTATGTATCAGACCTTGTCCAGGTAGTTGGCCAGACGGCTGTTGAGGCTCTGCATGGCTTCCTTATCGTTGGTGCTGTTGCCGTGTATGCCGTTAAGTTGCAGGCTCATTGGCCCGTTAAGCTCCTGGCTGATGGAGACTGAACGACTCAGCGGGCTGGCTGAGGAGAAAGACACCGAGGCACGGGAGCGAGGGCGGCCGGTGTCCATCAGAGAACGACTGGAAAAGGAAGACTGACGGCCCATAGAGAAGCTCCTCATCGACATGCTGGAGGCCATGATGCGTGGCTGTGAGGACACAAAGAGCAACACATGGAAATGTTGGTGAACTTGTAAAGACAAAAAGGAGGCAAGATGTGAAGAGAGAAACAGAGCAAGTGCATAATCCCACATGTTACATCCATCACAGCTGCTCAGGGTTCATCTCTCTGAATACATTACACGTCATAAGGAAAATACATAACTTCAAATGACTGTTTGACCTATTGCAGCCATTCAAAGCTAGTCTACATGAGATCTGGCGGTGGAAAAGCTCTTTTGTGGCCCTTAAGCAAATGTCTTTTATTCTAGCATTTCAAAGTAGGGCCTCATATTCAAGACCACTGAACGCCCCACTGAAAATGATGAAAGGAGTCTTTCAACGAGTATATGCACAGCCATCTAGTGGCTTTTCAAATGAACCATCTGCATTGAAGAGATGACTGACTTTACGGTCAGAGCCACTTCAGTCTGTCCGTCTCGGCTCCGTTCAAATGCAACTTCAACTCAAGTCAGTGTAAAATCAAAATGTAAATGAGGACATCTCAACCCTGGGTCAAAAGCGAGCCTCTTACCAGGACTGAGAACACACTTGTATAGTCTCATTATTATGATAACAAGGTACATTTTTATATTCAAGAAGAGGCTAATGGAGGATTCATAAAAACAGGAGGAGACAAAAAGATGCTTCATAAAAATAGAAGCTGTCCTAAAGGTTTAAACTACTGGAGGTTACATTTGATCAAATGTGGTTAAATGTAAAAGGTTGAAAGTTATGTTATGTTTGGATTTAATTCACCGGCAATTTATTTTTAAAATACCTAATGTTCTCTTTCCTGCTTTATTTAACCTCATTTGATACGGGGTTAACAGGTGTTCACATTACTTCCTGGATTTCAAGTGTAACTCGTTTGTGTATGGATGTCAAACATCGACAGTGTGTGTGTGTGTGTGTGTGTTTCTCTAGATTAGCGGTCAAGGGAACGTCTCTGTCTCTCTGTCACTTGATCCTTGCAACACCGTTCCCACAACACTACAAAGGATCCAGCAGGAGACAGACAGTCCTTGTTCAGATGAAAGATAAAGCTTGGGAAAATGATCGCGAAAATATTCAGGGTGAATTCCGGTGACACAAGGAGACACTTTGTTCTGCAGGAAATGGACTTTCGTTTCATTTTTTCATTTTTAAATCATCTTATCATTAGCTGACAAATAGTTGTGTTGACGACTGTTGAATGAAAAGTGAACAGGAAGATGAGATTCCTTTACTTGAAAGTGCTTTTTTTCAATTATACTATAGATTTAGATCAATGGTTCCTTTTTTTCATAATCCCAACTATTACACTTAATAAAATAACAAAGTAGTAAACTATTTAAATGATCAAAATATAAATCATAATAATAATTTCTTATAAGCATACTACTCACCAGGGTTTTCTTCAGATAGAGGCACAGTGGGATCCAGAGGAATAGCGGAGGATCTGTGCTGCTGATGCTACAGGTGAGCTTATATGCAGGTGCACAGGATGCGGGAGGGGCTAGCTCTGAACAGGAGGAGTGTTTACTGCACATGAAGAGATTGAGAAAGGTAGATGTGGATTCATGTAATGTAACATACCTTTCCATTTCCCCTGCCTACACCTGAGATACTCCATGCTCCCATTGTGCCTTGTTTATGAGAAGTGTACTGTACTACAATGATCAGCTGACCACCACTGCCAACTCTAATGATGACAGTTTGGTGCAACAGACTTTCATACAGGCAGTATCTATACTCTTCAATAAAAACTGTAGCGTCTTCCTATCGTATCTTTATTTTTGTCGGTTAACTTTTATTAGCAACAATACACAATTCACACAATTCTCTGCGCGGTACTCTTGACCTTTGACCTCGCGGCCATCCTTAATGCTAGGCCTTCTTGATTTTAACGGGTGTAAGACAACTTTTATTTATTTATTTTACTTTATTTCTGTGAAGAAAACTAAAATAACAATTATTTTTTTATTATTATTTAAGATATCAAGTTTTTCCTGCATTTTTTGCCTTCACTGTTTGGGTTAATTGTACAGTTTATCAGTTGCACTATAATTGTTAATTGTAAATGCTGCCAGTAATCAGCTTCCAGCTCGTTGATCACAATAAAGCATGCTCTCTCATGTATCTGTGCTATTAAATATCTCATTATCATCACCATCCCTTTACGGTTTGGAGCCTGAAGCCCTCCTGTCCAGCAGTCAGTCATCTCGCTGCAACCTGACCCTCCTTCTACCTGATAAAATATTCAACAAGTCACTCACAGAAAAAGAAAACCTGCCGGCCTATGCGCTTTGAAACAAACATGTTGTAAACTCAAAATACTTTACACGATGACACAACATATATTAATGCTTACACTGTACTGAAGCAAACGTGTCATTGTTATAAAAGTTGTAACTTTAAAGATGAAGCTGTATTTGAGCTACAGAGAACACGTTTACACTGACTTGTTTATGACAATGTTTATTGTCATTTATTTACTCTATTCACACACACACACACACACACACACACACACACACACACACACACACACACACACACACACACACACACACAGCATACAACAGATACTGTAGTTAAATCCCATAACTATTACTCTTTGAACTTTTTCCATGCAAAGTCTTACAGAAGCATACAGTGAGGTGTGATATACAAAATGTGTGGGTGTAGCTTGTGTTTCCCACATATTATCATATTCAAACTGAAGAATTCTTGTGTCTTTTAGCATTGCAAATGTCTCTATTTGCATTCACAAACATTCTGTATTCAGTTCCTGCAAATTGTATTATTATTATTATTATTATTATTATTATTATTATTATTATTAATAATAATAATAATAATAATAATAATAATAAATTAGTTGATACATTTTAATCTTTTAAGCGCTGCCACATTAGTAAAAAAAAAATCAGCTTAAATTTCCTCTGGTCTCAGTTTACATTTTTATTTTACAGCACCATCATAATTTTTTTTTAATATCACTGTTGTGGTGCTGTTGAAAGCACAGCATCCTAAGTGGAAAGTGGTAAGCTGAGGCGTTATTATCAAGAATGTTAAGAACACAATAAAATCAAAGATGCAGGAATATAATCTATAATGTGCAGCGCATAGAACAAAATAGGATGTCAAGCGTCAAAGATCTAAAGATTATTGAGGTTAATTGATAAAAAGATCTGTTTTAAGAAGTTGTTAAAATGAAATTAAAGTAAGATAATGATCTTATGTAATAGTAACATTGTCCTAAATAGTGATGGAAATGGACATCAGAGTTATCATGCAGCACAGGTAACGAGCAGAAAGAGGACTCAAATGCACAACTCACAGACAAAGAGTGAAAGTTAAAGTCTTTACTTGACGAAAACATAGTTTGGGACACAGGTGACTGTAAGGCAAAGGTTTCCAAAAGGCTAGACAATAGTGAATAACACTTGGAGAAAGTCAGGAAACTAAGGCTGGAACAATTACATGCAATTACATGCTTTACAAACACATTTGTATTTCATTATTGCAAGTCTTCCGATGTGCATGTTCCCATCAGACCACATATCATTCTCCGTCAGTCAGTGATCTCCAGCGTTACAGCTGTAATTTATCTCCACTCTGTGGTGAAAGCTGGTCAATACAGGTGAAGTGCACAACAAAGCAGGTGCCAGTACTTCCCAAAAGAGGGCAGCAACAAGCTGTTCTATTATAGAGCCAGTTTAAGTCTTGTTTCCCAACAGACTGTCTAAATGGATTTTTCCATGTTTTTAAGTGTTTGGCAAATTAGAAGTGTATTCATGTAACCCTTCAATATTCAGTATTGTCTTTTAATTCCACTTTAAGTAGCTTTAAGGTTAGAAAATGAATTTACACTGTCCGACATTATATAATATATCTGCTTGTTTCAGCTCTTCATTGAAGATAAATTACGTCTATGCCGAGTGAAATATTCAAACACAAGACTCCACGTTTCTTAGAGGCTGCAATATTTCATCAAAAGGAAATATTTGCATCATTTTATACACATTTCCCCTAAATCCATATTCAATTCCAAACATAGTTGGCATCTTTGGAAACTTTTGCATCTCCATCAGACTTTTAAAAATAATTCTATAGATCTGAACAGTGTTTGGCTGCACGGTACAAAAAACTAAAACCAAAACTAAATATGAGATGCACATCCCCTACATGAGATCAATCATGTATCCTCAATCAACCTCTCCTCTTACTGTCACTTTCTCATTCTCTCCTTCTTCTCACATTCTCTCCTTCAGCTAGTGTGGATCAGAGTTTGGTTGTTAAAAAAATAAACAGGTGATTAGACCAGCAGGATGTCAGGATACTACTCATGACCCCACTTGACCCCTCATGACCCCTGTCACAAGCGATCATGTGACCACGGCAGCAAAATGCACGCACCAGCAGAGAGGAGTGCTAACGCTGTGGTGCCGAAGACATCCAGGTCAGGTCATCACTTTCACAATATCACAAGATATTAAACCACACAGACGGGACAATTATGTGGTTTATTTAGATGGAAAATGTGAAATCCGCTCTGAAATCAGCGCGACAGCTTTGGACATTACACAAACACAAAGTCCAATTGTGATTTTCTTATTTCTATTTGTTTGAATAAGTTGTCAGTTTGGAGGGAATCATTGAACTGTAAGTTGATGACACAACATGACACGGAATAATAAAGTCATAACGAAGCACAAATACCCACAGCAAATAAAGAAGCATTTAAAGTGACATGACTCCTGTGGAAGCAGATTTGTTGTTATTTGGATCAGGTCCTGAAAAAGACTTCTTGGAGAAACAAATGCCTCCAGCATCACATTGTGCACCATCCTTGCTGCTCTGGCCATGAACATGACTGATGTCTCTCAATAGTCATCTTGCTCCTGAAGTGATCACTTCCTGTTACAATTCTGCTGCTGGCAGGATTCACGATTGCGTTCATGTTGGCTGGCTGACAGAGAGGCAAACAAACACAGACAGACAGACAGACAGACAGACAGAAGACTGAGCCACGGATGACCTAGCAGCGAAAGAAGAATCAGTACATTCCACAATTTCTCATTGTGTATTTAGTCTTATTCTACAGCATTGATGATGATCAGGGTCCCAGAAATTATGGTTGATTGGATAAAAAAATGGCTCTTTTTCGTAATAGAAGGCTTGCAATGATTCAAGTTCAAGCACAGGTTTTGGGAGCTGATCCAAGTGATGTAATTGAGACAGCAGAAACATCATCCCTGTCCTGTGAACAATGTATCTCCAAAATGTCTGCTGTGAAAAAGGCCAAGTGATACCCTTTGTACTTCTTGTTTATTTATTATCAATTGCTGTCTGTAAGACAAAATTACCCGTTGGGGTTTTTAAAGCTTTGTTATACTCCACTATAGTAGATGTATGTATTAAATAATTTACATTGTATTAAGAAAATCTGAATCGGATCACTGCGGATCATAGAACTATCAGATCATAAAGCTTGTCAATTGGCTGACCTTGTAGTCCACGATGGCGCTGTCATATGACTCCTTCAGATTGGTTTGAGCCTTTAAATGATGCATGCTGGACAAGAGAGGGGTCAGACATTTCTTGAAGTGTGATCAACAGATTGTGTTTAGCAATCTGTTGTTTTCAAACAGTTACTTTATTCAAATAATGAATGCGATCACATCTCATTTTCACAGAAATAAAGTATATTATTGAGAAAATCTTGCTGTAATTTATATGAGGCAGCAACAAGTTGCACGTGCAAACAAGCCATGGTGTCAACTGCAGGCTGTTGTTTTCCAACCAACTACACATTTAACAATATTTCTACAGTTTTTCTGCCGTCTCTGCTTCGTTTCCCACAGTAAATCAAAGGTAACAATTGGAAGTGGATTAGTTATTCCGCCAATTTAAAGAACTCAAAGCGCCGCTCCACTCCAGACACTGATTGATGTCGTTTGATGGGTGGAAGTCAGTACACCAGCCATTCTCTGATAAGAAGATACGAATCTGCAGCAGAGAAATTACACACTGATAACTACATATGTGAGCAGCTCTGGAGGTCAGCACCTGCACTCGCTCTTTCTTTTCCTTTAACTACACGTTTATTTTCAAATGGGTTTTTCTCCCCCTCTTTCTGACTGCAGGTTGTTTTTGTGTAACGGAAACACGTCAGACCGCTCAGTATGTGTGTGGAGATTATTATCAGAAGGGTTGGTAATATTTAAGATATGGATCTATATGCATAGCTGGTGAGTGTATGAAAAGTTGAAAGGGAAAGAAGTCTGTGTGTGTGTGTGTGTGTGTGTGTGTGTGTGTGTGTGTGTGTGTGTGTGTGTGTGTGTGTGTGTGTGTGTGTGTGTGTGTTAACCCTTATTTTAGAGGAAAACGTCACTAAGAGCACACTCTTATCCTGTTCACGGCCCGGGGAAGTAGCTGCAGAGGGAGGGAGGGCAGCACCATTGGGAGCTGCTTAGTGGTGTAACTACAGTCCTGTTGACAGCTGAGCCGCTGAAACAGTTATGTGAGTTTGGTCCTTGCATGGTGGCACCTCAGCAGTAGTTGCTTTTTACAAACTTACCTCTGTGAGGGTTTAAACAGCTGAGGATCCGGTTTCAAGCTCACAGTACAATACAGGACAAACTGCCCCATAGCAGCCTAACTATTATTACCGAGTTTTGTACATTTGGTTGACCTTGTTTGGAAATGTGCACCAGTAAAGTACAATATCGACTAATACAGATTCTGCGTTATTAAGTACATCTGTGGCCCTGTCATGTTACAAAATCTAAATATAGAAGCCCTAAAAATTTAAATCCTCAATCAGCTTCTTATATGAGCAGTGGAGTCCTACATGAACATAAACGCTTCTGCCAAAGTGGGAACAGTTTAATCTTTTTAAAATAAGATCTTTTGTGTTTCATGTTTTTCTCACTGGATTAAAGTGGGAAGGAATAGGAATTGGAAAAATAGGCTATCTCATATGTCTCTTATTAAGCAATGTTTGAATCAAAATGTGATGACGAAGCTTTGACTTTGAGCATTAATTATTTAGTCGTGATTATGTTATGTTATTGAGAAATGTTAGACACCAAATGTATAGGGGCTTTAACACCTTTATTATTCTTGTTTAAAAAAAAAAAAAAAAAACATTGTGGTTAGAAAAGAAAAAGTGACTCCCACATGATCCTTTAATAAACATTGGTCAGTGTAAAGAATGCTAAATATTATATCATGTGGGCAATAGTGACCTCTTGGATCACTATTCTCTTCGTAGTAAACCAAAAAATGACTCTGGGCAAAACATATAAATCATTTTGAACATGTAACTCTCCAGAATTTAAAATCTTGACTGAGGTCTAGGCTCTTAACCAGACTAGACACACAAGACAATAATGACACAGCTCTGATCCATCGCTAATGTGATCATTGGATGTTTGTTTTGAGGGAGAGAGCTCAAAATCCAATGTTGCTCAGCTTTCCTTCATTTGGTCCCATTAACCGCTGGCAGCACTCTTGTTTTTCCGTTGTTGTTGAAAGAAGCCCTTTCATATTCATATTCCATGTTCTGAAGTCGGCACTGCAGTTGTGTGTGAGTGTGTGTGTTTTCAGGAATTACTCCAAAAAAAGAATGCTCTCCAAAATATGAGTTAAATGGACCAAAATGAACTAAAACAGGAAAACATCAGTTGCCAGTGCTGAGGGGTAAAACGGGCTGAACTAAACTGTAACTGATTATATGTGGTGTGAAGTCAATTTGAAAAAATATGCATTACATTTAATACTCTTTCTGATTCTGTCCACTGTAATTGAAATAAGAGAAGCCTGACATGCACAAATCATCTTAAAAAAACGGAACATTTGTCAAGATAATGAACTTAAAGCTGCGTGTCATTATTGGGGACAGTGAATGTTAAGTGCAGTTAATAAGATAAAGTACAAGCAGGAATTAGCCTAATATTTGAATGACATATTTAATGAATGACATGTTTTGTCACTTCTTCTTGAATGTGACATATTAGCAATTAGCCTATACCTGTGGCTGATTAAAATGAACACTCCTTCCTTAGTTAAAGGGCTTGTCCTGCTTGATGCGTCAATTGTGACAAAGGGAAAATGAAGAATATTTTTTTAGCACTGACTGAGCGACATGATACATTTCAGTGCTTCTTGCTTGAAGTAAGTTGTTGATCAATATGCCCAGCGGGTGCGATGAATATGCACGAGGCGTCCACCGTGGCGGCCCGGTAATTGCCGGTCGTCAGGGGTGGCAGGCACGGTAATTTGCATCTTGGGGATCCTGCAATCAGCGTTCTATTCATTAGCGCGCCAGCCGCTTCATCTGCTGGCCACTCAGAGCTGCCACTCTCCCCTCTGCAACCAAAGCATTTGAAAAAAACAGAATAGAAAAGTTTCAATTACAAGCCTGCGGGTAGTGGTGTAATAAGTCTTAAACCCTATATTTAGGCTTTTTTTTGCAGGTGATTGACTGTTACTGCATTGAAAAAGAGAATTGGGGGAAAAGCTCAAAGGAACAACCATAATCTCATGTATTGTATATCACCTTTATCTCGGGGTGACTGTCTGCATTCACGGGGGGGGGGGTGGCTTCGACATCTTTGCCAGTCTCAAGTGGGCCTTCAGCACTTCCATCGAAACAGAATGGGGAAAGGTTACATGAAAGAAAGCTTATTATGCCTCTATAAGTGAAAACTGCCACTCAAGGCTATTGTCTCATGAAGATTACACACAGTGCAGGCTATAGGCTAACACTAGGAATCTATCATTTTCTCTGCAACAATAATGCAGTGATTTCCAGTCTGATACCAGCGTATGGCTGCATATGACATCGTTTATCAAAGAAGGAAAAGGTTAGTTAGCTGATATATGACTTTTCTTTTTTCCTCCACACAGACATAATCTCATAAATAAATTTGACAGCTCGTACGTGGACATACAAGACTTCTCACTTTTATTTCCTGTATCCTGTCTGTGCTGCTTCCCTTGTACTTTATTTCTTTTTTTTACCCTTACTTTCTAAAGGATGCACAACTGTTGAAGCTTTATACTGATGACTTGTGAGTGAGCCCAGGGGATGTGTGCCTCAGTGTGTGTGTGTGTGTGTGTGTGTGTGTGTGTGTGTGTGTGTGTGTGTGTGTGTGTGTGTGTGTGTGTGTGTTTTTATGTGTGTGTGTGTCAGCATTGCAGCAGGAAGGGAGTTCCTTGCGGTAGAAGTGAAGGGGTCTCAGGAGAAGTGAGCGCCAAAAGAGTGCACGTGTGCGTATGTGTGTGTGTGTTTTCAGTAGCGCTGTGAATCTTCTATTGTTTTACAGTGACATCATGTTTCCTGCATCATAAATCTACATGAGCACACAATAAAATATATCATTTATAAACAACACACATAATTATGCACAAAACCTACAAACATGCGCAGATACAAAAAAAGAATGTATGCAGATTCTACTAATAACTACTAATAATACACACATTTGTAATTTGTAAATAAATTGTAAGTAAATAAAGAGGCACACGCATACATCTCTCTCTGTACACACAGCTCCTTTGCCCTGCCATTGTCTTACAGAGGAAGCCTGTAAATGGAAGAGGAGATCGGATCTTGTCTTTAGCTGAAGGAGAACGTGGGGCAAGAGGGGGCCGATGGAGAGAAAACACCAGGAAGGAGAGAAGAGGCCGGGAAGAGAAGAAGGAGGAAGAGGAAGAGGAAAGAAAATGAGGAGGCAAGACGCATTTCTTTTTTCAAAAATTCAGATAGTTGCTGACAGGGAGTTTGACCAGCTGTGAGTCGAGCAGTTTGAGTCGGAGGTGATTTGAGGAGCTGAGGTTTTAGATGTACATGCATATAAACACAAGAGGGTATTTTGTATCAAGCTAAATGAAGCCGTTATGGTCTAATATGCATTTATTTGAAGATCATTAAAAAGAAAACCCTAAATGTCAATCTCTCTTAAGAACACACACATACACACACACACACACACACACACACACACACACACACACACACACACACACACACACACACACACACACACACATCAAGCGTATAAGACTCTGATGGCTTTATAATAGTGTCTGCTAAGTGGATAGAAATATTTTTAATTGGCACGGAGCTATTTAACTGATTAAAGCCACCACATCAATCTACTGTACGTGTGATTGATACATTATTTATATGGACATAAAGAGCTGACAGCCACCATGATTGATATGTGAAGGCTGAAACAAAGCAGACAGTAGTCTAATTAAAAGAATGTTAGATTGAAGTCTTTCCGATTTTACCCTCAGATCTGAATACAGCGTCTGTATTCTGTTTTTGTGATTTCAGCACAATGTATTAAAGTGTAAATATGTGCCTGATATACATAAGGAGGAGAAAAATAAAACCAAGAGACGTTGGTGTGAAGTTGGAACTACTTAAAACAGCTCAGTAGTCATAAAAGCAGGAGTGTGAGCATAGTGGAGGATGGGCATGTACACTTATTTTCATTTCTGATGATCTCAGTTCAAATACTGACTTCATATCAAGGACATTTCTACAGTGAATATGTTTGTAGTTTTAGTTGTAGTTCTATGGATGGCGTTGCCGGTCGCTCAGTCCACCACTTTGGACTGAAATGTAAAATATTGGATGGATTCAGACGTTCATGGTCCCCAGATGATTTATCCTACATGACGTTTCCTCTAGCACCACCTCGAAATTTACATTTGTGGTTTTAAGTAAAATGTCTCAACAACAATTGGCTCGATTGTCATGAAAGTTGCGATAGACATTCAGGATGATTGTTTTAAACTTTTTTCCCATCTTTGTTGTACTCAAGCTTTTTTAAATGCTTTATAAACAAATATTTTACAAGTCATTTACTTGCTTACACATTTGTAGTTTGTAGCCTATTTCAAATTTCTCTGAAAATGTAAGGAATCTGGTCTTCTATATGTTTCATGCACACACTGTATACGCCTGACATCGTTGAGAAATTACTCAAGTTGGACTGCAAATTCAATTTTGAGAGCTACTGCATGCAAAGAATCTCAATGCAAAGTCGTAAATAGAGAAATATGAAATCAACTTTAAATTGAGATGTTTTAAGGTCATAAGGAGACAGACTTCTCTCATTCATAACAGTAACAGCTACTCCTTTGTTGTCTTTGCACCGCTCCCCTATACTGTATTACTGAAACTCAAAACTAAAAGCAATCTATTTCTGTAATCACTGAAAAAACATAATTGATTCGACATGTCTCTGTCAAATCATTATGTAGCACCTCTCCCAATCTTTGCTGTGCTATTGCAACTGGACTCTTTCTATCACACACACACACACACACACACACACACACACACACACACACACACACACACACACACACACACACACACACACACACACACACATGCGCTGACACACAGTAACTCCCTTTCTCCAAATGACTGAAATAACACTATTACACTTGCCATCATCATGTCAAAACCCTTTTCAGTGTCAGTCTGTCTCGCCCAGCATGGATGACCAGACCTGCAGCTGTCAAAATTCCACAAAAAATAATAAAGACTCCTCGAAGACCCACGAAGAAGAGAGGAGCAGTTGAAAGGTAAGGTGAATTCCAGGGAAGTAAAACTCTGGGAATTTTTGCTGAGAGGTGTGAGCGGTACGCCAGCACCGTCGCGCCTTACTGGACCTGAAAAGAAAGAAAGCCTGCGGAGCCCTCTGAAACCACGGCAACCTCACGGCCCTGCCCACAGAGACACCTTGACACGCACCTGTCAAAGACATATATACGGTTTGGGTGCACATGCACGAGAGAGAGACTGAGGGGGAAACAGAAAGTGTGAGTGAGTGGAGTGTGCAGCGCGGCTCTGTGGGTGGCAAAGGAGAGGGATCACTGGATCTGACAGGAGCTATTTGACTAATCCAAAACAACAGCTGTAAGGTTGGGATGAGGGGATGAAGGGGAGGGGGAGGTGAAGGGGAGGTATAGGAGGTGAAGCGGGGGGGGGGGGGGGGGGCTGTCAGTTAAGGAAGAGGATTGTTGGAGAAAGGGAATTATGGAAAGGGAATATGAAAATGTATTCCGTATGTAAACCCTAAGGGGGTAGAGAACCTAAAAAAATAGAAAAAGAAAATGTTGGAGAGGACAAAAAGAAAAGAGGAGGGTGAGGTGCAGAATGGTGACTGGGAGGGAGAGAGACAAAAGGTTGACAGGCAGAAACTTGGTGGAACCTAACGGGGTATTGCTGGGTTGCATCCATTAACCTCTACACAGGGGGTTGTATCAGCACACACGGCAACACAGGTGAGAATGATTACACTCACACATACACACACCATCCTCACGCATACACAGCCTTCATTACACATCTGGTTGAGTTTTATTGAGGGAAGCTGCGTTGGGGTGGTCCTCGCTCCTCTAACAGGTCTGTCCTGTTAACACGGCAGGCCACGGAGAGTCCATCACCCTGCGGGGTAGAATCTTAACATCTTAACAATTCTCCTCTCCGTGTAGCTCAGCAACACTCACAGCTCAGTGAAGCAGGGCAGACAAAAGCAACTACAAGGTTGCATGTTAGCTTAGCTTAGCATAACAACTGGAAACGGGGAATCAGCTAGCCTGGCTCTTTCCCCAGTCGACTAATAAACACATTACGTTTCACTCGGCCAGGCGTAAGAGCTGTTGGGAGATCATGTGCTCAGCTGTGTGTGTGTGTGTGTGTGTGTGTGTGTGTGTGTGTGTGTGTGTGTGTGTGTGTGTGTGTGTGTCTGTCCATCTCACATACTACTGGATCCCTCAGCCTAATATGTTGTGCTCATTTATGAGTGCTTATGCTCCAGCACTTCTGGTGGTTGCAGAGCTCGTAATGTAGTAATACGTGACAGTAAACTCTAAATATGGGATAGACTTTTTTTCCATCTTTTTTTTTCATTTTCAAAATAAAACACATAATAAGACATAAATTACTGCCATGTGTCAGATAAAATGGGCACAGCAGTTTTTACTAAACCTTACCCAAACACAAGTAAATAGTCCATTTGTATGGGACTATTTTCAGCTGAGGAATTGGTGCGCTGGTGAGTATCACAGGAACAGGATGCCATGTGTGGGGTTGACTCTAAATAAACTACGGACATTGCAACGGTGTGGCTCATTCATGTCGTAGAGATGTTCTCTTTTTCTGTATCCGCAGGTGATAAATGGTGCATTGCATTCTGCTTTGTTTGGAATTATCAAGTAAAATCACTCAGTTTAAGAATGTGTGTTTTCATCTTTGCTTCTCTTCATGGCATGAATGTGAAAAAACAAACATGAGGTTGAACTGGACTCCAGACCCCTCTGCATACCGAGACAGAGGTCTGCTATCTGCGGTTCTGGGTTCTATTTAACCCGCTGAGGTTACGTCGGTTCTGCTCAGGGACTTGGCTGTGAAGCCCAGTTCCTGTGGCCTCCGATCAAACCAACAGCAGAAACCCTTTTCCTTACAGATCTTTTCTAGATGTCTGGCTTCTCTCATCCCTCAGTGTCTCCTCAATCCCGTTCCAGATAAAGTGGGAGCAAAATGGGCTTCTTCTTCTTTGCTTCCATCGCTGCGGTATCACTGAAGTATCTGAGGGTTTTCGCTGAGGTATTCTGAAGCATCACTTTGATGGGATCAGGCCATGTTTGGTCATGAATGTGGTTTTGGGCGAAGAGACGTGACTGAAAGGCAATGAAAACTGACAGGGTGAAACACTTCAGAGTAAAGGGCTGATGCAGTGGACGGCTTTGGCCAGACCAATGCCGCCAATATAACTATCCAGGTGTTCTGTTCGCTTTGGCTGAAGCTCTGAGAAAAAGAACTGTCTGCATGTCAACAATCTGATATGTAAAGAAGAACACACACATACATGCACACATGCTAAGAAGATAAGACAGCATGAAGTCATATGGATCTTTTATTCACTGTTAAAAGATACAACAGCTAAAAGAAAACACCTGCAAATCTGAGTTTATTAAAGTTCCTATTGAATTATTTCACTGCATTTAACTGGTCTATTGCTTATTTGCTAAAATTATTTCATAACTCTAATTTAGACCCCTTAAAATAATGATCCATTTCCTTCACATACACCCTCTTAACCTCCCCATTATATCTGGAGGTCTAGACCTGGACTCCTCTTTAAAGTCACTTTGGGAACTTTAAACACGCATTCATGTCTGATTGGGTCTCAGTCCTTCAGTAACTTATACAAAGCAGCTCCTGCACCATGCATGTGTGTGTGTGTGTGTGTGTGTGTGTGTGTGTGTGTGTGTGTGTGTGTGTGTGTGTGTGTGTGTGTGTGTGTGTGTGTGTGTGTGTGTGTGTGTGTGCTCATGACTGCATCTTGGACCTAAGTAGCAACAGATGCTGCGCTGACCTCAGAGGCTTCCTGGAAACGCAAATTTGTCAAAAATGAAGCAGGAAAAAGAGAGAGCAGCAGTTTAGGTAAATGTAACATATAGGACACACACACACTTACATGCAGACACGCACACACACACACACACACACACAAACGCAGCACGGGCATACTCGTACATATGCCCCTTCATGTACCGAAGACACACACATCACGTTCAGGGTAATGTTACATGGGATGCACACAGCGAATAATCACAACTACACACACAGCATCAAAAAGAGAGAAATATATTGTACACGCACACACACACACACACATACACACACACACACACACACACACACACACACACACACACACACACACACACACACACACTTTCCTGCGGTAATGGCAGTAAACTGTGCATGTGGATTTATAGATTTATCACACAGAATATGTTAAATAGTGAAGAGCTGAGCAAGAGTGCAAATTCATTTTGATCATTTACAACAATGAAGGTAAGAAATGTCCACTAGAGGAGCCAGTGCTGATTGTTGACAAGTCAGAGCAAGATATTAAAGATGCTACAAATGCTGAGTTAATATTTATTCTAGCTGATTATGTAATCTGAATGGGGGAAAAAAGACATCATCACCTAACACTTGTATATGTTATTTTAGGAAAAGAAAGCAAAATATAAATCTGTGCAGCTGAAATCTTATCTCTAGAAGAGGTATAGTGCAGTGTAGTTTGTGATAAAGGACAATTTCCTGCTGATGTATTGGCAGAGCATTTGAAACACAGCTTGTAAAACAAATCATGTTCTTTCTTTGGCTTCATTCCGGGGGTGGGAGCAGTTTTTAGAGCGATAACACCAAATTATTCGATGTGTGATTTAATGCTGCAGCGCCTCACTGAGAACCACATTGCCCTCTCAAACATTTCTCCTTTTCTTTCCTTCTTTTCTTTCTTCAGCACCGGAAGCAATCACGCTATCTCGGTGATGAACAAGCAGCCTGACCACATGATATCACCTCTTTAGGAAAATAAGAGGAAACGCGTGCCAGTTGCTCTCACATGCGATCAATTATTTTACGGTGAAATCGACTGGGGGAGAAAATTCAGCCATTAGCCCTTTAGTGCAGGGATCATACTGAGGGTAATAGTGACTAAATACTGAAAAAACACATTTGGCTAATAGGTCATTCAAACCTGAGGCGGAGAAGGTATAGGCCTGTTGATTGGACACAAGGTTGTTTTAAATTCTTGCATTCGACTCACTCAGAAATGCAAAAATGAAATGCAGAGTAATGGACAAAACAACACTTTATAATACAACGCTTCATAGTGCCTTTTGTCAAGACTGTCACATGGGGATTATAGCCACTACTGTAAATTCCAATTTAAGTGAGTCTTGCAGCCGACGAGCAATTAGTAGTGTTTGTGTCAGCTTTAATAGAGCTTTCAGGGCAACACAAGGCCGTTTAAGACAGCCAGGATTTCTGGTTTATTAGTCAAATTCTTACAAATGATGTAATACTGCAAGTCTCAAAAACTAGGTCATTTGTCAATCAATGTGTCAGTTAACTTTATTACCGACAATGGATCCATACTTTAAAAAATGATACAATTTCAACAACATCAATATTACGCTACATACTTGCACATCATATAAACAACATAACACATAAAAAGCGGAAGAAGTAGTCACATCCATTGTTTAAGTAAAAGTTCAAAATTGAACTTAAGTAAAAGTACATAAATATTATAACTAATATGTATGTACATGTAAGTAAAGAAAGCAATACAACACTATAAAAATATTCAATTATAAGTAGAAGTCCTGAATTCAAAAGTTAAATAAAAGTAAAGGAGTTTCAAAAGTAAAAGCACCCATGAGAGAATGGGACCTACTGTCTCAGTGTTATAGTGTTATAGTATTATTGTATCATTATTAATGATGCATTAAGGTGTGACATGCACTTTAACATGGTTGAGGTGAAACTAAAGTGTCTTTTATATACTTTTACTTGTTTTATTCTAAAGGAAAGCATCCCGTTACATACATTGCTCACATGTTTTGTATATAAAATCTAAATCTGAAAAGTAACTATCGACTACAGCTGTTAAATAAATGTAGTTTAAAGTAAAAATGTTCCCACTGCAATGTAGTACCACAAATACAAATATTCAAGTAAAGTACAAGTACTTCAATACGGTCCTTAATACAGTTCTTGAGTAAAAAACAATAATACTATAGCAAATCCAATACTGACATACACAAACTATTAACCAATCAACAATGGCTGAAACATGTATTCATTAGTGTTGCTTCCCACACACACACACACACACACACACACACACACACACACACACACACACACACACACACACACACACACACACACAGCTTCAGGCGCTGCGCAGAGGTGAAACTTAACTACTCACCTAATTAACGCAGACTGAAGGTTCCCCCCTTTAATTCCAGCACCTTCAACCTCAACATAAGGGCCGGGTACTAACCAGAAAACTGAAGCTAACTGCAGCAAATACAGTACAACCATCTAAAGTATGGTCTTTGCACTTTTTTATTTATAGTATATGTGTTTTTTTCTCCATCCAGGAGCCAATAATGAATGAGGAATCATTGATCTTAAACCCTGATTCTTTTCTACTTGTCTGTTTGCACTATTCATCCTCACAATTGTGAGATTTTTTCAGCAGATAGTGTGATAATACATTTGGACGCGTATTTATTTTTACTGTAGAAGTTGAGGAACGCACGCCGTGCTCTCTCTCTCTCTCTCTCTCGCTCTCTCTCTCTCTCTCTCTCTCTCTCTCTCTCTCTCTCTCTCTTCCCATCACGCCTCTCTTTTCCCCTCCCTCTGTTTATTCTTCTGGCGGTGCAACAGGCCCCAGAGCCCAGAGGCAAGTCATGTTCTCAGGGAAACGACAACTCTCCACAGAGCTGATATCAAAATAGTTTAAAATGTGAATTGTATGATAGTTCCCAGTGAGCGCAGAGCTGAGCCAAACACTTCCAGATCCCCCTGCCAGCAGAATGTAAACAGAGCCGGGGGCTGGGAGAGAGCAAGTGAACCTGTTGTGTTCTTGTCACACAGCAAGCTCGGACCGCTCTAGTCGGTTTTAGTTGGTTGGCCCAAACTTTTTTTGTGTGTGTTGTTTTTGCTCAGAAAGTTAAGGGTGTGCAGGTGGGGACTCTTGATGGGGAAATATTTTGTCAGAGTAAGAATACTGAGATGAAGCAGACGTCAGCGGAGTTATTTCTTCGTGTCTAAAATTAACAACAGTAAGAAAACAATGTTGTAAGAAATTTACTCTGGTGGCCTCGGGGTTAAAGATGATGCCCATGCAATGTCTCCATGTCATACCCAACCCCCCCTTTACTTTAACTTTATAATAAGTACACTGTACAAACATCTAATATGTCGTATTTAACACACTATAATGTAGTTGTGTGCACCTATAAGGACATATTCAAGGGTTTATTAATGTACAATATTTCTCAACAATTATAACTTCTCCTACAAAGACCTCAATAACATTTTATAAATGTGCTTCACTATATTGTGATTATTATCTGTTTATACACCAGCCTCCACTTGTGGGTGCCCACAGGAGGACTTATAACTGTTGACAAACACATTAATAAAACTATTTACAACTACATTATAGTGTGTAATAAACCATTTATTACATTTTTATAAACTGCTTTGCTTAATAGAGGGACTTAAAGTAAAGTGTTGGCAAAATGGTAATAACATGATAATAACACCCAGGCGTGTATAACAGAAGAGTTCTGCACAAATAATCACAAGTTTTCTGTCAACCACATAAACTGGTATAAAGTTAAACGTGTAAAATTAGATTTCAAAATCATATTTCTTTCAAAAAACAGTTTATAATACAAACCTATTTATTAACAACTTCAAAGCGTGGGTGGGTAATATCTACTGGTACTACTACAAGTGTCAAGAGATTTCTTATAAAGTCCATATTGCCTCTCAGAGCATATTAAAGTTATTATAAATGATTACTCTCCAAAGCTCTTAAAAGGTGCACAGAACAACTTATGTAATAATATGCTGGCTGGACTGCTGGACTGTTGGCGAGGGATATTTAGGGAAACATCTCAGTTAGGTAGTTCCTTAGAGAAACACCTAACAGGGAACCCATTATAGAGAAAAAAAGGCACATGGCCTTTTTTAAATAAATGTGCGTGTGTGCGTGCGTGCGTGCGTGCGTGCGTGCGCGTGTGCATGTGTGTGTGTGTGTGTGTGTGTGTGTTTGTGAAAAATGAAAATGAAATGTACAAATGAGTTTGATGACAGAGGAAATGTCATGACCGTAAGGAGTAAATATTAAATCCTGTATGTGTGAAATCTCAACTTCATTTTTCAAACCACAGATGAAAATCTAAACTCCCCTGAACATGGAAAATTCAATTATCTTCACTAGTTAGAGCCTTGAAACATAATTGTATTTATTATATTGTGTATGGAAACTTTCTAAATGTATGCTGTATATTTTTTGTGCATTTGTGATTTGTGGGTTTTAAGATTTAATATTTCTGTGTATTTGTTCAAGCGCGCCTGCATGCTGAAAGAAAAATAAATCTTGCATAATGCTTGATTTGCACCTTCATTTGTTTGCCCGCATGTTTGTTTGCACTGGCATTCGGTACATGTTTGTCAAGTAGCTGGAGATGCCAGCACGTAGTTACACAATGTAATGTATGAAATAAATAATATTATCATCATCATCATCATCATGTCCGATATGTGTGTGAGATAGATGAAGACTTTTCTCGGTTTTTCAGCATATTTGTATTTGTTTTGGGGGTGTTTTTAGAGTGATTTTTAATATTGTGTGTATTTATTGAATACACTTCACATCTGCAAACCTTTCTTTAAATTTGCTCTCATCATTAAAAACGTAAATTAATCATCATAGTCATTCTACACAATAATACAATATATATTTTTTGTTCCTCACTAACCATCAGTTGGCCAAATATTATTGATCCTGTTCATCCTTGCAATGATATGTCACTCTCTAAGTTAAACACAAATGCACTGTTTATATGGATGCAACATCTCTAATGTTTAAATCTCAACTTAACTAAATAAAGATTAAAGAAAAAAAGAAAAACTGCAAATTAAAAAAAAAAAGGTTCCTGAGCATGTCTGCTTGTTGGGGGCTTGTGGGCTTTGCCTGAATAAGCACTGGAACTTTCCAGCATTTCTTTTCCTTTTTATTTATTTTTTTGTCTGTGTTGTTTTCTCAGTATTGCAATGCATCACTTGACATTACCCAAGCAAGTTTGAGCTGCAGCGCATCAGCTGAAAGCAATTTTGTCCGGAGCGCAGCTGCCAGGCGGATAAGACTTTCCTTCTTTCGTTTACTTTGAAAGGTTCCTTTTTTTTCAACATCCAAAATACACAAGGCAGCCAAATTGCTGACATGTGTGAGAGGGGCAGCGAGACTCCTGCATTCTTTCATGCCCCACTATGCAAAACTCCACATTGTTTATTTAAAGAACACTGAACACTTTAGCACTATTAAGAAACATGTCATATAGTAAACTAAAGGTTTCCTCTCAGGAAAAATCCCTGTCAGTTTATTTTTCTTTTGCAAAAAGTTATTTTAGTTTTGACTCACAAACTGCCTGCATTCACAATTAAGCAACAGTGTTGTAGCACGGCTAGTATAGAGCAGGACGCTAACGCTCTCGGTAAACCTGGAAGTGGTTGTGATGAGGCGTGGATGTGTGAGATGGGAGGACTGGACTGTCTCTTTCTCACAGTGACCCAAACAAGACAACGCTGAAAAGAGGACTGAGAGGTGAGAAAAGGTGGTGTTTCCTCTATTTCTTCCTCCGCTTGGCCTCATTTAACTAAAACAATCAAAATATATTCAAAATACTTTGTAAGTAACTGTCTAAAAGATATGCTTGGGCTGCAGCCTCGACAAGCAAGATGTTTCCAGGAAAAAAAACAAAATAAGATTCAATTTGGCCCTAACACCTTCTGCGATGAAATTTAGCTCTCCCTATGGCTTATTGTGGCCCTCTGCAGACAATTAGAGAATAGTAAGAGTTTGCGTTTAATGCATGATAGGGTTGAGAGAAAAATTAAAGATGACAAGTGAGGACCTTACTCATGACACACCATGATCTGTGTGGAAAGAAAAGAGCAAGGGGACAGAGGGGATGTGAGGTCTGAGAGACACAGACAAGGAAAAAGGGCAAAACCTGACATGTAAACCCGGGACGACAGCCAGAAGACAGCCTGTGCGTCAGTGTAGGCAAAGTGGTGGGTGGGAGGACGGCGTGGAGGGAGGGAAAGAGGCTACCAGAGAGCAAGAGACGGGAGGGCCTGTTGTGAGTGATAGCCCACCAGGGCCTCGGAGCGGCCCGACGCTGGGAACAGCTAACCTACCTTGACATGCGTAGGAAACCCAAGACTCTCTGAGCCCTCTGTCAGATAGGAGCCACCCAGAGGAGCCCCGCCACAAATGTGTAGCCCGAGCCCCTGTGCGTCCTTTTTAACTAGCTTTGTTTAGATGAGCGCACGGCGGAGGAATGCTTCAGTATACCTTGCGGAAACCACAAGCACAACAGCATTAGAGCGACATCAGCTTCCCAGCTCATGGGAATAAGTCAACTCTGGCTACTTGCAGTATTATAACTGGCTGGAGTTCAGTGTGTGTGTGTGTGTGTGTGTGTGTGTGTGTGTGTGTGTGTGTGTGTGTGTGTGTGTGTGTGTCTCTCAGCTGGTCTGAGTCCTGTGAGTGTGCATACTGTATGTATGGATGTAAGTAGAAGTCTCTTTGATGGGGCACTACTATGAGACAGATAAGGGTTGACATAGAGGAAGGTGACTCCTCACTCCTCAGCAGAGTAGACTTGAGAGTTGAGACTTGAACTCGAGTTGGACTTGGCTGTCAGAATTGGTTTGATTCAATACTTAAAAGCCAAACATTTCAAGTTAGGACTAAATACGACAATATCAGACGGGTCTTGCATAGCGACACCGCTTGAATATTTAAGTATTTAGCCGATGCATTCACACTGTAAGCCCTACTTTTCTTTAAAGTCTAAAGCACACAAAACTACAAGTTGCAACAACTGCAATTAAAAAGAGTATACGTATTCATATTTCATGATGTTTTTACCATAATTAGGATTTTGTGAATGACAGACAAGGAACTTTATGTTATTTCATTTTTTTAAATATCACAAAATGACAGTCGTCACAGGAGGAGGTGTAAATAATTAAATTAACGATGGCTGGTATTGTGCATGCCTGGCTCACTGTCACGGCCATTGTTAGGGTTATTAGTAACACCTGTGCTTTTCCTGCTATGATATTGTAGCAAAAATCTTTTTTTAATGACCCTTATTACTTGATTTCATGGAAGCTAACACTTATACAAAATATAGAAACACAATCATCTAATTATGGAAACTGTGTTGGAGCATATATTCAATTCAATTATATTCACAAGTCCACTGCTAATGAATGATTCATTTTTTTCTTACATGTTGAATGAATACATGTACAAGGGGCACAGCAAGATAAATGCACATTCTGCACTGCGTAAATAAATCAAAGGAAAGAACGAGTGAAGGGCGGATGTGCAAATACACAAATTTAGCTAAGTTCGACCCATTTGGCTGAGAAGAAGAAGAGTGAGACAGGAAAGGTTTTTGTTTTTTAGGGAGAGCACTGACACACAGTCTGAGATAAAGCAAATGACGACAGTATGAAGGAGAGGAGAGGACTGGGAAGAAAAAGGATTGGATGTTGGCACGCAGGGAAAGGCAGTCTGTGGTAGACTTGTAAATAGCTGGAGGGACAGAGGGATGGAGGAATGGAGCTATCAGCAGAGAAGTGATGAAGGTCTGGGAACAGGCCAAGATAAACACAGAACAGCCCAGAAGGAGCTACAGCACCACACACACACATTTACGCACAAATACACACATACACACACACACACACACACACACACACACACACACATGTTACTAACACATACATGTTAAATGCACAACATACAAACACTTAAGGCTGTGAGGAGCACTTTATAGTCATCATACACCCACATTGAACACATATACACAAACACGCTCACGCACACGCATGCAGACAAATAAACAGTGTGTACTATATGGCTCCCAGACCGCAACGTCTTGAGTGTTAAGCTGTGTGACAACAGCCCGAGCTGTCATTTAGACATCTCGTTTCATCACATACTTCACATTAGTCCATTTGCTCAGATACCACAGAATAAACACGTAGTGAAAAGAAATGGCTGGAGTTTTATTTTTAAACATCTGGTCGAGTCATTTTAAATACTACATCAACCATTACAATGAGACTTTTTTTTTACTTTGTAATAAAAGACAAAAATGCTAGCTGTGTCCTGTAGATCATAACTCATACATGGTTAGAAGATATTCATCACTACCGTTACCATTAATGTTTCTTTTCTGCATTTGTTTAAGTGTGTTTATCTGCATGCACATGTGTCAACGCTGCTCATCCTGCAAATAGATTGTTATTGTTCTCCATCTGTCGCCCTCTCTTCACTGTACATTATTAATGTTTCAGCAGACTGTGAATAACTAGATTGACCTTTTACAGACATGTACACATGTCTGACGGGCGGCAACTATCTATCTGCTTAGCTGTTTGTTATTCCTGCTTAGATTAAGCTGAGTGGGCTCTACATCAGCTGTGAGTACTTAAACAAACTTAAATAAGCCTTGGTTTTATTTTTTACATTGTAAGCAGTTATAACTACTTTGACCTTTGGGAAAATACTTCAGTTTGTGCTAAAAAACAAATGAAACAAATGTCCTTTCTGACCACGTGCTAGCTATACTTAGAGACTGCCTAAACTTTTGCCTGATAAAAAAAATAAAAAAATACACACTCTAGCAGCTATATCACATATTCCATTATTCTGATGAAGTATAACAGTATTTAGACAAAGCTTTTTGGCAATGCCATCTGCACAGCTGTACCTCGAGCTTCAAGTGGAGCAGTTGAGTAGAAGAAGTTAGCAGAGGCAGTGCAATTATTATTTTAAAAGTCAGCACAAGTTTAAATGAATGTGAACCACCGAAAGAGAGGCACAGAAATATTAGAACCATATTAGCTATCCCTCCTCCGCCACTCTCCCCTTCCCGTAATCGGTACTGAAAGATTTTTTTTTAGCTGTGAAGCGAGAGTTCTCCTGCTCCGTCTTGTCTTTGTCCAACTAACACCTTTAGTGAAACCTTAAAATCTGCTAAATGTTATCTTAAGCGACGCATTGAAAGGCGTTTGGCAAAACTGCTGCATGAAAGAGAGGCTGTGAAGCGTGTCTGGCTGGAATGCAAAACACAATTCATGGTCATCACTCTGTCACCATACAGACCTACGGTCTATGTGTGTGTGTGTGTGTGTGTGTGTGTGTGTGTGTGTGTGTGTGTGTGTGTGTGTGTGTGTGTGTGTGTGTGTGTGTCTTTAATTTTTCTCTGATAAAGACACTTATTCCCAATTGCTCAATGAATGTTATAGGATTATTGATAAGGATCCATCCTCAACAAAGAGATGTTAATAAAGAGGTTGTTTAAAGCAACTAACGTATACATACAGTATTTCTTTTTTAAATAACAATGGAACAAATGATTATGACATTTGTACGCTATGATTACCCAAATCTGCATTTCCCCTCAGCTCTACAGAGCTTTATAGCATCTTTCAGCTCATGGTTTTGGATTTCCATCCCCAACTTTACCTTGTTTGCAGCTGCAGGAGGCTGCCGAGAGACAAAGTCAGCAGCATGCTAGTAAACTTAGTTGAGCATTTAGAAGCCAAAGAACCAAATATTCATTTCAATAATTGGTGGAAACCAAAAACAGAGCTCAAAGGAAAAGTGAATACTGGATTTACATTTCTTGGATGGCCAGAAGCAGGAGTCCAAATGAATTCTAATATGGCTCCGTATCTGCTGGATGTGTAAAAAGGCAACTGTTTGCTAACATACCCGCCGTATTGACTTAAAGGTTATACATTAGTGTTTACAGCTTCTTTCCACTCAACGCAAAAGGCAAAGCATTTTTAAAAAGTCTGTTAAAGATTCCCTTGTGATATTCTACAACATACTGGTTTTACCTCAACATTTGTGCACAGTCTTGGCCCTCTCCCATCCAGTATTAGTACTTTTAAAACAGCTCAACTTCAGGTAAAAAGTAGCAATGCATGCAACAGCTTCATAAACACAACATATATATTCCTCCTATTTTATGTCTAAATATCCACCATATGTCTGACTTAGAAAATAGTGAGGTTTCTTGGACACCAGATACACAAACTAGGTGGTGGTCTTCTGCTGAGATGTTCCGTCTCGTGTAAATGTGCATCTGCATGGCTCTCCTCAGAAAACAACTTTGACCACAACAATGTCTGCTGTGTAAGTGAGCACATGTGCATGTGTGTGTGTGTGTGTGAGCGTGTTTACCCTTTTGAAGCTCTCAGATTATTAATCTCCATGAGTGGTGGTCGGGGTGTGTGTGTGTGTGTGTGTGTGTGTGTGTGTGTGTGTGTGTGTGTGTGTGTTATACCAAGATCAACCTGCATGGCAGTTCAAAGCCACCCAGTGCAGTATGAGGGGATGAGAGGAGACATGAAAGCAGCACTCAACGACATGTACAGTCTTAAGATCACAGAGGGGAAAGGCGAGGAAGGCGCACCAACATAAACAAATTGTTTGATTTGTTTATGTTGGTGCACCTACATTTTAGAGTTTGACAAATTAAGTGCACCCACATGTTAGGGGCTTCTAATGGCATGGTTGGAGCAGACGATGGAAGAGAAATGCCCTGTAGTATTTCTGATAAAGTAATGCATTAGTAATGTATTCCAGAACATGGAAATGTAATGTACATTTTCAGACAGCATTTGATCTACTTATCTTTATTTAAATAGATGCATTTACTACACATTTGATTAAATAACAGTGCACTGACACTCCCAGCAGGTAAAAACTGACTTTTGAACAGAAGACATTTGTTTTATGTCTCCCTGAACTCCATCCTCAGTCTCACACACAGGTGAATTGATGGAAAAGAAAAAAAGAAACATCTAGCTGCTATGACTGCTGGTGCTCATCCCCACTTCAAACATTCACTTTATTATGTCGAACCCGTCGCCGAACAATGGGAATATTGACAGTCATGTGTTATGAACAAGCCGGGTTGTTTGAGTATTTTAGCGCGTCGGGCTCCCAGGCGGGCTGTAGCTTTGTGAAAGCGATGTATTGTATTTCTTTCCTGTGCCAGAGCCCGTTTCCTGTGGCGGTGCCGTGTCAAACGATGACCCTCTGCTTCCTGCAAGTCGCATGGAGACGGGCCTGGCACGAGCCCCGAGGCCTCACCGCCAGCCACCGAACAACCTCCGAGACCCAATCCCGCCTTCAAGTCATTACCCTGCTTGCCCTTTCTGGACCTCACTTTGTCCCAATACAAGCTCTTGCATAATTCTTTTAACTCTTGCTTATTTTTATTTTACTCCAATTCCCTTCATTTCTATCAACCTCCTCCTTCACTATTTTTCTTACATGCTACCTCCTGTCTGTCCTCACCCCCTTCTCCTCCCTATGTCCATCTATCTACACCTCCTTTCCTCTTTGCATCCCTTCTTCCCTCCTCCCTTTGTCCAATTCTCCAGGTCAGAAGAGGGTCTGTCAGGCGCTTCCTGCGCAAGCCGCAGGTCCAGACCACACCTTGTGAGGGGATTTCTGCAGCTACCGAGTGACGTCTTATAAAAACAAGCAGATGAGCACACTCATGTCTACTGTACACACTGAAAAAATATGGTTGTTTTTGGCATTAAACTGTGACTGTGTTGAAATGTCGTCTGTAGGATAAAAAGAAAACTTGTGGGAAAAATGTTGAAGACAGTACAGAAAAAGCACATTCAATGGGAATTATATCAATGCTCCATCTAGAATGGGAATAAAATCAGTGACCATCAGCGGATAGCTGTTGACCTCCCTTATAAGTGAATTCCCAATTTTTTTGTGCACTTAAAAATAGTTTTTACAACATATGCAAACATCCTAGGGCCACATCTCTGCTTTTGAGTATGAGAAAGCTGTCAAATCATGCGTCTAGATATTGGTCCCCAAAGAAATCAAGCACATGGCACGGGGTTAAAGACTCAACATGCCTGACGTTTTGGATTGTTGTTGTGGGTCAAGTCACAGCACGACCACCAGGATAACTTTCAAACAGCTGATTCAAAATCAGAGCTTTTATGGTAACTTATACTTGGATAATGTCCCGGTGGTACGTGAGTGCACGTGTGTGTGTGCATTGGCACAGTTCACTATGTTCCACAGGCCCGCATGTCTTTGATCTGGTTTCTCATCTCCTTGTATTCAATGTCACGAGTACACACGCGTGCCGGCAGCAATAACACACTTTACTGGGAATCTCCGAAATGACTCCTTAAGTCTTCTTCCAGTCCAGGTCAAAGGCAGGAAGTGAGCTGGGAGAAAAGGAGGAAGCAGAAGCAGCTCTCTCTGGCTGCAGGTAATGACCCTGCACCTTGACCTTCAACCTCACCCTCCATCAGTCCGACAATACACACGCTGACAAAACACAGATGTGTAAACAAGGTGGTGTTGCCTCCAATTTGCAGATATTAAAGGAACGTGTCTGGCAACATAAAGCGTATAAATAGCTGAACTCTTTAATGTTAGAAAATGTATAAATCATTTTATTCTGTTTTATGGCAATTGAGTCTTTAATAGACCAATAAAGACGTTAAAATCCAGGATTATAATTTATCTTTTTATTATTTGACAACAATAACAGCATGTTGCATTTGCTCACTCATTACATTTACAGAAGTGGTCAGGAAAACCGTATGATTTATGGACTTTGTTCGCACAATCATGCATCCTTCCTTCCTTTATCAAACTGTTTGACAATGCTGGAGGTACAGCTGATGAAAACACTGTTAGGACATGAGCCCTGTCCAAAACCAAACACATTCATGCTGGAGTCTGCACCCGAGAGATTTAAACCTTTTCAAGTAGAATTGATGCATCAATGGTTGCACGTAGTCTAGACGTTTTTGGACAGAGCACATGGATTTGGAAGGTGACTGACTTTCTGGAGCTGCCTCACCAGCTCCAGAAGTACAACTTGCTGCCATATTTGGAAGGCTCCAGTTTACTATCGATGGTTGGGTTGGCCTCGGGACGTGGTCGAGAATGGTAGGGGTTGTCAGGGAGGGCCCGAGAGGTGTCCACTTTGGTCACCTACAAAAGAAACATGCACAAATAAACACATTGAAATAATAACAAAGGACTTTTTGATGGACATGCTCAGTTTAACGGGATGAAATGTTTTTAAAAAAAGGGCTTGACTTTTATTTTATTTTTATTTTTAAATTGTGATTAAAACAACTGACTTGGAACACAACAAAGACATTATATGTGAGAATTGTACAACATAGATATATTGTGTCAATATCTGACTGGTCTAACTTTAAGTCTTGTAAAACCTGCGAGAGATCTAATGATCTCAAACAGACCTTTCCCGTTGTAGAGTTTAAAAACCAACAGATAATCTAATCAATAAAAACCTTTTTGTTTTTTCTGCTGAAACCTTGTCTATTCCCTTCATTGTCCTCTTACAGCTCTTCCCTTAAATCATCAATTACATCCTCTCAGCTCTTCTTTATCCACCTAATTCAATCCACCTTCCCTGCTTTGCACATTTTTTAGGATTTCTGGGTCTGGTCTGTCGGTCCTTAACTCTCTCCTTCTGTTCCTGACTACATATCTCCCAACCTGAACGGGCATCTCTATTTCAACAGTCTTACACATGTTGTTTACATCCATCATCTCAACACACAAGTCTTCTTATTTGTTATATAGCTGAGCAAAGCAGAGAAACTGAGCCAGTGAGCGGACAGTCAACCTGGACATTTTTCATAGTGACCTCCAGTTAGAATTCTGTTGTTGTGCGATTTGATTCCATGAACAACAGCTCTGCCTGGTAAGTGCAAAACCGTCAGACAGTTGATTACCGCCATTCACAGATTCCCAGGTTTGTCAAAAAGCTATTGTAAAGATCAGTTTTTGGTATTATTTTGATTGCTGCTCCCTAATTGGTGCTAGCCCGTATGTTAGCCCCATAAAAAAAAAAAACCCAATGCAACATAAAATGCATGATTTTCCTGTTCGAAACTGTAGCCGAATGAGACTCCTGCTACACAGATGCAATCAGAGCTTCTTACATTGCCCATAATCAGCCATAATAGAGCCCATCAACCACGCTGCTCGCATTGTGAATGCAGTCAACCCCTCACAAGTCTCACCTTAGACAGCTCTCCCAGATCAGGTCTCTGCCAGCCCAGCTTATCAAGGACGCAGTTGTCGAAGGCTTGCTGTTTATCACGGCAACGGCGCAGTTCCGCCAAGTTCGAATAATCCAGACAGGTCCAGTACTCTGTGAACGACTCTGCACAGTTTCCCTTGATTTGCCTAAAAAGGAAGAGAGAATACAAATTAAATATGCAACACAAAAATTGAAAAAATCAGTTGCTGTGCATGAGCTGGAACTCTTCCCCTTTAAAATGTTTATTTTAATATTTAAAGGACTTTCATTAAATTGTGGTTTATGCCTTTATTGAAAAGAGTTCTGAGGTTTCCATAAGAAGAGCTTTCTGGTCTGGGAATAAAGGGCTCCTAAAAAAAAAAAGTGTCTGGCAGTTTCCAGAAGCACCGAAGAATCTAACCAGGTCCAGGGTGCAATTATAGCTTTTCTCAAATCTGTCCTCATTATAATAATTACAGGTATTGCTCTTTCACAGTAACTCTCAGTTTATCTTTGGGGTCAGAGTGTCGGTTGTTTGTTTCGGCTTTAGAATAAGAGGTCATGTGTTTTTTGAGAACCAGAACACACACACACACCTTAGATTCTGCATGGGCATCAATGATTTAACCAACAGACGTTCAGTAAACACAGACACAGCAGTTAAGAGTGAAAAACCCCAGACTACTTCCCCAATAGCCCCCCAAGGGCAGATATATAGACACAATAAACAGTGTACTTAACTTATTCCTGTTTTAAAATGAACAGCCTTCTTTTCTACAGGTCATTGTTTAAAATATAGCTCAGAGAAATAAAAAGAAAGGTGTTATCTACAACACAATTTATTTATTTCAAGATAACAAGCGTTTATTGAGTTATTGAGAAGCTGACTCTTATTTAAAAGCCAAAAAGTGGAGGAAAAAAATAAAAAAATAAAAAAAGACAAGACAGACAGCTGTAAGATAAGTACCATGACACAGTGCACGTACACAATGGATTATAACTTTTGTTATATCTGTCAACATCCCACGAAACTGAAAGTTTGACCAAAAATATGTACTTTTGCTTTCTTAAAAATCCAGTTTGTCATTGCCTGAACAATAAACTCACCATAAAAAGTGCAAGATCTCCTTCACCATAATACCCTCATACAATACAAGTTTGGCTCAGCCATAGCCTTCCCTACTGTGCAGGCTTTTATTATTGCGGCCTTTACCTTTGTTTTACTTTTCTTCTTTACTTGTGTTCACATTCACAAAGACATATATTGTCTGTAAATTATTATCATCTTTCCCTCCATTTAGATACACTTCAGAATATTATTGACACTATATGCACCCAAAATGTCCTAAATGTCTTGTAGACAACCAGAAAATCAAAAGCTGGTCTTGTTCAGCTACAAATTCCCACCACTTAAGGTCACAGTGCTCAGTAGATACAGTGTATGGGAATTCATGGAAGACTAATGTGTTATAAACATCTGTCCTACGTTTGGACCAGAATTAACAAGGTATCTTAAACCCCGATCTACATTTTCTGTAAAAATCTGGTGTCTCACCTCCATCCCAAATGGTGCACTTGAACTTAATTTTTCGCCAACATTTTCTCTTCTACCCTTACATTCCTAGCGTTAAATCACAAACCATTCTACTTGACCAGGAAAGACTGGCGTGGGATCTAAATCTCACTTCCACCCAAAGCCAAAAGGAATGGAAAGCTTATTAGCAGGACAAGTTACAGAATATGTAACTGTTTAAACTCCACAACCGTAACGCCTGGAAGAACAACTGTCCAACAGCAGACTTTGCGACCTCAGAGCACATTTTCTACCCACATGTCCATCACAGAGGAAGAAATGCAAAAACTCTTGACTCTTTGACCAAGGTTTCAAATAGACTCTCAAGCCTTGCACCCTCAAGCTGGCTCCAGAGTTCAGCTACATGACCACAGGTTCTGCAGATGACACCACTGAGGTAGCCTTCATCTCCAAAAAATATTTATCTTCTGCATAATCACTAGGTTGCTAGTCTACTCCCTGCTACCTACATGTCTAGTTAACTCTTTTGTACTGAATCTCTAGCAATCACATGCAATGTATAAACCTTGTTAAAAGACTGTGTCAGACATTGTGTCTAAGTAAACCAGGAGTGTTTGATGCAAAAAGATTTAAACCCCTGAATGTGTGTTACCTGAAGAAGTTGAGTGCACACTCATTGACTTTCCTCCCGTCTTCTAGACACTTCCTGGGGTCCTTCTCCTCCCAGCGGCAGAGCATGAACTCCTTGTTGGGTTTATCACACTGGGAGCCATAATGGTGGGCAGCAGCCTTTAGCACTGCAGAGGAGACATTGATCTGGACAGAAACAGGAACAGACACATTAAAAACAACAATTTTTTTTGGGCTTTTCATGCCTTTATGATAGAGAAGTGCAGATTGTGAAAGGGGAGAGAGAGAGGGAACGACATACAGCAAACGCCACAGGTCGGACTCGAACCGGTGGCCGCTGTGGGCAAGGACTAAGCCTTTGTATATGGGACGCCTGTGCTACCGGTTGAGCTACCGGGACGCTATACTAAGACATTTTAATTTAAAAAACTTAGATACAGGATTATGTATGTGTATTCCTGACACTTTATGATATTGGTTATTAGGTTAGCTCCCAATAGTGAATAGGACACCCTTTAAAACTCTGAAATTATCGTATTTAAATCTTGTAATTTATCCAGTCTTATTCTTATTTGCTTGTTTAATTTCCTTTTCTCTTGGCTCTTTAATTACTGTTTATAAATTGCATTAGAATGTCTTTTTGTGATGTGTTCCTTTTGCACTTTGTCTCGATGCTTTAGATGTTTTATGAAAAAGGACTTTGAATTGCCTTGTTGCTGAACTGTACATGTAATGGGCAGTACAGTGCAACTCTAAAAATATTGATCAAACTACTTAAAATAAACTTGTACCTGCGCGCATATTGTTTATTAGCTCCTTGATGCTGCCATATTAGTGTTGAAAAGACATAAACTGCTCCAGCTAACACCTGACTTCCAAGGACAAGTTCAATATGCTTAATAACACTACTGCCAAAGATTTGTTTGGGGCAGCCATTGTTAAGTTACTGTCACCGAAGAGGTAATACGGACTATGAAGAGTGTGATACAAAGTTAACGATGGTTGAGTTCCTGCATATTGTGGTTCCTCTAACGCAATTTAATGTTGCCAAGGTGGATATCATAAAGATACCGGAACATTCACCAGCGTTAGTTGCATTCAGAAATATTTGCTCGTGGATTCATCGTCAATCTTGGTCATCGAAATAACAGTCAGCATTGTAAAGGCTGTGAACGCCAGTGGCAAAAGTTATAAGCTACTGAGCATATTTTGAACCATACAGCAACTAGCGTTAGCAAGCTAGTTAGCTAGCATGTTCTGTCTTGCTATGATTTCCATTCAAGATAAAGAATAAACAGCTGCTCACCTCGTCCACCTTCAGCTCCTGCAGGGAGGGGACGTCTTGTGTTTTGAGCATAGCTGTGTTTCTGTTCAATATAACAAACACAGAAAATCAAATGAAAAACATTCAAGGTCCTCCTCGTCTGGCTCCAGGACGAGCGACGAGGCCGCGGAGAAGGTCAGTTTACTGAGCTAGCAGTTGTGAGGCGCGCTCTGATGACGACACCGAGAGCTCGACCAATACAGGTGCTGTAAAAACAAAAACAAAAAGAAGAATTTAAATGGTATGAACTTGTTAATCATTGTATCATGTTTCAAGTGGAAATGGTTAAAATGATAATACTGTGAAAAACTATCTGATGCTCTTAATGCTGAACAGTTTCATCTGAAGCCTCGTTTTAGCGCTCCGTGACCGCGTTGCTATGGTAACAGTACACTTGGCTGTTGTTCAGTCTTTCCCAGTTGGTGATAACTTAATGGTTTGTGTGCTGTTTTTATTTTATTTTTTTAGAACAAAAGGTTTACGCAACTTAATCTCTTAATGGAGCTCATCGAAAGCAGTTACAAAGGGGATACAAAAAATGGCAGGTAACGTAACGCTGAAGACTAAAGGATATACCCACCAAAATGAATGAAAATACAACGTTGATTCATGTTAGCTATGCTACCTGTAGAGCAGACGCTGTCAAAGCACTCTGTAACCATCTCTTCTCTACCTCAGGATGGATGGAAAAGGAGAGTACACCTTTCCCACAGAGACCAAGTATGAGGGAGAGATGAAAGATGGGATGTTCAATGGCAAAGGAGTGCTACACTTTCCAAATGGAAGTAAATATGAGGCCACCTGGGAAAATGGCATAGCTAAACAGGTGAGGAGTAGAGTATAGTAGTGTGTGTGTCCCTGCACGCATGTCAGAATATAGCTATGCTTCCACATGCATGACTGTGTGTTTCACATTGGTTATAGTTGATATTACATCTGGTCCCTTTTAGCAATCACTCACCATTATTGTCGTAGTTATTAGGTTTCTCTCTTCTTCTTTTTTTTACCTACCTGAATCTACAGTCTATACCACTCTGATGCAATCTTCCATGAGCTTTTGCCACAACAGCGATCACTCCAATTATTATCATCATTTCAGTTGCGGTTCATTTGAAATGATAGCAGCTCTGAACCATGACTAACTGTGGCCCAGACTACCCTGCACCTGCGTCCATGCCAGCACAAAAAAACGACTTCCATTTAAAACAGACCTACACTATCCAATAACCGCAGAAATTCCAACACTGGTCTCTTATAGCTCACTCTGAAACGTGCACCTCTCCCTTCAAACAGCCTGGAGGTTGAGGATCTCACATTTATGTTTTTTCTTATTTTGTTAACCAGATTAAACAAGCCTTTCATAGGGTCGTAATCATAAGATGAGGCTGAGGACCACTGTGTATGTTAATGTCTAAAAAACGGTTAAATTAAAGTATAAATGTTTTATTAGAAAGCTTGTGGTTGAGATGTAAATGTCACTGCAACTGCTATATCTAAACTTTATCAAAAAGTGCTCTGAAAAAAAAAGGGACAACAACAACTGACATACGATTAACAGTAACCTCTAGTTATGTCTGATGCAAGAACTTTTACTGCAGGCATTTTTGACACGGCATAACAGGAAAACCACAGGTGAAATTAGTAACAATAATCAAGGTTGTATTCCACAGGTGTTCCAGGACCTCGTTACTGTGCATGCTGACTCTGACTGAATTTTACACTTTAGTGAAGCTGAAGCATCGTTAATGTTATATCTTAAAACTGTGCTTCTCCTGCAATGACCATCCTAAATATTTGCTGTGAAAAAGGTTTATAGAGAAGAAAGCGTTAAATCCAGCAAGTGTTATCACCAGTTTTCATTCACACTTCTCTTCTCTTCTTTGTGAATTCGTATTTGATCCTCCACAAACTAAGCATTTAAAAAGTGTACATGTTATAAATGGACTGCATTTAAGTAGCGTTTTTCTAGTCCTAGCAACCACTCAAAGCACTTTGCAACACGAGTCAGCATTCACCCATTCACACACTGGTGGCAGAGATGCCACCTGCTCATCGGGTCGGTAAACATTCACATGCACATTCACACACGGATGGCCGTTCCATTGGGATTAATTTGGGGTTCAGTATATTGCCCCAAGGACACTTCAACATGTAGACTGCAGGGGCGAGAGATCGAACCACCGACTTTTCAATTGGTGAACGACTACCTCCTGAACCTCAGCAAATCAAAAATTAATGCCATTTTCATGATTGGAAATGAAAAGTGTTGACATGGTTATGTTTTATTCCATATAATTGTTGAAGAATTTCTCAGAAAAACATGCAGACACATGTACAAAATGTATGTCCGTTTACCCAAAGGACATATTTTTCCACTTTCCCAATACAACACAGTTTTGGTTTTATCTTCTGAGGTTTAGAGATATCCATCTCTAAGATTTCCGCCTTAACCTAAAGACAATGGAAGAACATTTTAATTATATTGTGGTGCTTAAAGCACTGAAAAGTGACATTTGAAAACCTCAACAGCAATGTATTTCTTCAGAAACAATGGGGGATGTAAAATTACCCCCAGACCTTGCCTTCAAAAGTTTTCACTAGAACTACTTTCTGTCAAAGAAACAACCCCAGGGAAAAACAGTGAGGTCTGTGGATTATCTTGCATCTCAGCAATGTTTTTGCTGTTGAGGTTTTTTTTCACTGCTTTGAGAATCACAAACAAAACTTCATAGTATGGGGGTGCTGGAAGATGTGAATATCACAACATTTGGGCACATAAAATGTAAACACTCTCCATGACCAGACACCACACACAGAAGTAAGTGGAAAATGTAGGGTTTTTTTATGGTTTTTTTTAATACCCATTAAAAAAACAAAACATGACTGAATAATGGGGATGATTTCACCACTGTGCTTCCTCACAAGGGGTCCTTTACTTTTGCTGATGGTCTGCAGTACCAGGAGAAGGACTGGGACTACTGCGATGGTTACGACAGGCGCTTCTACAGTGAGAGGTGTAATGGACTCAGACCTGCAGGTTGGAATCCATTTATGTGCTCATGTATTCGCTTATCCGAATATTTATTTAGATAATTTGTCTTGAATTAAAACACTGTTAATACATTGAGACCGGGAGCATGTGTGAGTTAGAAGAGTAACACCCAAAGCCATTAACTAGATAAGCATACGCTTCTACAGATAAAAATAATAATAATTTGCGGTTATGTATAGTATGGCTCACAAAGCAGGACACCTGAGCTGGCTTGATATCTTTTTGAGTTAAACATGGACAGCTGTTTTTACTTCAGTCCATGTTCAAGATTTAAGAAGCTAACTAGATCATTTAGTATAACTGCTTAATGAGTCATGGTCTATGTCCATCATTGGCCTGACATCACTTTACATGTATGAGCAATGCACATGACTCTGATTAACTTAGGGGACATTAGGTGAACGCCATCAGAAAGGGCTGAGATCATAATAATAAGGACTTGTGTTAGTAGTAAACAATAATAAAAAAGTAACTGTCTTGTTCATACAGGAGAATCTCAGCTAACTGATCTTCATCCCCCACACATCATTCCCGATGGATGCTACGATTGTGGAGATGGTTTCTATGACCCCAATACCAGAGTCGTCACTTCCCACACTGGCAGATTCCTCAGGAATGCAGGTGAGACAGAGAACATCCTGTTATTTTCATAGCCCTGTGACACCAGCTGGTTTATAGCTAACCCTTTACTTTGATTCATAATAACAATCTTTTGCTACTAAATAATGGATACCTTCCAATGTGGAAATATATTTTGTGAACTATGTACTTACTGTGAGGGGGGGGGAGGGGAAAGAACCACAATCCAGATATGAAAGTGACATTTTCACAACATCTCTATCATGATCAAAATCAGACCTCATTGTCTTACTTCTTACTTCCCACATTTTTCTCCCACTAATTTGAGGCCAAATTGGCTCCATCTGAGTAATATCATCTTAGCCTGTTGTGCCAATGAACATAAATGAGAAAGATGAAAGTCAAGAGCAAACACACATTTCCTTTTCAAATTAAGTATACACAGTTTTATGTCCAATGAAGCGCCTTGGCAGTGATAGATAGTAACTTAATAATGCAGCATCATTGCTATTGGTTTAACCTAAGAGCCTGCTTTAGTCTGTGCTGTAGTATGAACCTATGGTGATGCTAATGATTTGTTTTAATGCTCTTCCAGCGGTCTCTAGGTCCGAGGCTAGAGTCGACAATGTAAAGATGTTGTTTTGTTTTTGTTTGTTTGTTTATTTGCACATCGTCATCAGATACCTGAACAAAGTGTGACAGTTCCTTAGCGTAGACTCCTCATGTAAATGTGCCAATTATTGTTTCAAATAGTTGGAAATAAATGCCCACTCGGGCCTATACTTCCAATATTCACGAGTTAAAAGCCAGACAGTCAACCAAAATAGTACTGAGGGAGCCACTGTTGGCTGTAAAATAGTAGCTCTGCGCAAGATTGCAAGATAGTAGCTCCGTGCAAAATTATGTCTACTTTTCAACAACTCTTCTTGTCTAAAAACAGGCCACAGAAAAGCCCTTACTGAAACATACCAAAGTTCATGTATTGTATTTGTCTGGGGGAGGACTCTTTGTCTTTGCCCATTTTACTTTTTTAAATAACTGCATCTCTGAAAGCACACAGTGTGGCCATATGGGAAGGATTTGATAGCAATGCACCTATGGAATGATGTTAAATGGATTATCCCTGGATTCTTTGATGGAAGATTATTGCTACAAGTCATCTGATAAGCATGCTTCTATAAGTCATTTCAAAACTTTTTTTTGCTTTTGTTATTTGTCAAAAGTGGAAAATTCAAGACACATTTTTCCACTGAGCGAGTGCCCAGTTCTGGAACTCTTGATTTGAAGTGAATGCGGTCTGTCAGGTGTCCAGATAGGAATTCTGAGATCCTCTGCTCGTCATGTCTCCTATGGGTTTACATCACTAGACAATGTTGTGAATTAGGCAGCAGGTTGTAAATGCAGTTTTATAAATACGTAGCTTTTGGCTCACTAAGGTTGGGTCAAGTTTTACTGCTGTTCATCAAAGGAGCTTAACATTACCGACATTACTTTCATTCGACATATAAACCTAAACACAGCTATAATCACAGGTTCATGCATAGGGGTTGTTGTACTATGTGGTAGGACTCTTGTAACTTTGCTTTGAATTACAGAAACGCAGTGCAGCACTAATGTCTGGATCCTCATCTGATGATTCTGACTGTTTTTAACCTAACAAATACAAAAATGTGTATCATATATGATCCTTGGCAGAAGTTAAGGTCTGACTCACAAGCTCCCTAAGGTAGACATTTATTTTTGGGAAGAATATTTGTATTCAGATGAGCTACTTGCAACATAATACAGATTAGTTCCACAAGCACACATATCTGATTTACATATGTGGAGAGACAGAAGGAAACAGAGGATTAGATTCACATCCTCGCCAGATGTCATCAGCGTGTGTAGGAAGACCAAAATATGTTTTGCAATTCTTTCCTTGAAGCGTGTTGTTCGTCATCACTACAGCTCTGGTATTGATCAGTGGAGTGACGGAGAGAGAAAGAGAACAAGATTAAAGATTTCTTTTTGGAAGTTGGGATGAAAAAGGAAGAGGAACTAAACACTTTCCAACAATAGTCTGACTGATTGATTTAAATAAATATAGAGTCAAACATGAACGATGTAAAGGAGACATATTATGTTAATACTTGTATTTTGGGTTTTTACTAGAACATGTTTTAATGTAAAAAAAACACATGTTTTTTCGCATGCTGTTCGTCAACCCTCCATCTAAAACGCTCCTTTTTAGCGCCTCTCTTTAAGCCCAGTCCTAAAAAAAAGCTCAGTCTGCTCTAATTGGTCAATGTTTTCTGGTTTTCTGTATCTGTCCTCCGGGATTGATTGTAACGGCACTGTAGCAGCACTTTCTAACTACATATTTTATAGTTTAGACATCACAACCATACAAAAGTCCTGACGGCTTGTTTAAAGGCACCTGCTGTGTGCATTTCTCCATGGATTGAGTGTTTTGATACTTTCACAGTATTTATATAGCACTTACACCTGCGTAAGGACAATATGGGACCTTAAATTGATGTGAGGTGTGATGAGATGTTTATGTGCGTGTTGAGGGATGTGTGGCTTGTGCTATATATCACATACAATACACTCTTCCTCTGTTTTGGTATACAATTGTTAAGAAGAACACTCAGTCCTGTATGGATTTATTTTTTAACCCTAGGAGGTGAAGGCACATTTGTCACAGTGCGTGTGAAGACAGAATTTATTGCCTCGTAGCTTCCGCCCAGGATGAGGACCGCGAGGATGATGGGACGCAGGGAAGACCCACCCTCTCAGAGGGGACGTTTGCTGCAGTAAGGAATGAGGAAGGAGCTCCCCATGTAGTTGTAAAGCTAGTGGATGTAGGACAAGAAAGAACTGAGCCCGTAAAGACAAAGGTCATATCTAAAGTTGCAAAAGATGCGTATAGCACTGGTCTAAATTGCGGATGATTCTGACAGTGAACGTTATTGCAAGGAAATATCAGGACTTTACTCACTGGCCAAAACTGACCTATTGTAAAGACCTGCCCTCCTTAGTTACTGTTGCTAAGTTTGACAAACAGTCCTTCTTGGCAAAGTGCCAGAGAGCAAAACAATAGGATCTGTTGCTAATATTCCCCAAGAGGTTATAGATTATTTTTGGAGCAATTTCTTGTCATCAAGGAGCTGCCGTGCAGACTGCATGTACGTAAGGAGGGATGTGTGGAGAATACTGGTACACCGTGTAGAAATAGAGGATGATGGAGGAAATAGAGGGTGTTCAATCCGCATACTAACATACTGCACACTACATACTCAATCTGTATGTAATGCATAGAAAATGAATGATTAAGTATGCCACTACCAGCAGACTCTTCATACTGAAGTAAACTCAACGTAATAAGTCTTCTCTGCATCACATGACCGTATCGCCGCTACCGGTCCGAGCTACCGTTGAATAAAAATGTAAATCAACAGCACCTCTTACACTTAATCGAATATGTTCCACTATTATTTTAGGGCAAATTAAAATGATCAAATATTTTATATATATGTTTTCTACAGTACATGATGTGAGCGCCCACTCGTTTCCTCCTAACTGTAACTTAACGTAACTCGCCATCATTTGTAATTATTTTAGTTAGTTGAGTATGTAAAGTAAACTCCCGTCTCATACATCCAAACTTTTCCTTATATACACAAAATCAACATACTGTTGGAACGCACTACATAATACATACTCGACCCTGATGAAGACAGTCAGTCATAACGCGTTGGTCATTTTAAATACATACAAAGGTATTTTAATTTTGCACATTCCCAACAGTGTCTTGGATTAGTTTTGAAGGGGACTTGCATTAAATATTTTATTGAGACCATATTTCACCGATTTTGAACACAGCAAGTGTTTTTAATTGGGATTATTAAGCGGGAACCTCCCGTTACAGATGTGTCCAGAGGGTTCAAATGTAAGATACGACCCTGAATCCCATCATACCATACTGATGTGGTTTAACATTACTTTATTTAAATGCTTCCAAAGGCCTATAAATGATAGTATTGGTGGGTTTTTTCCACATGTCAAAGTATTCTCGAGCAAGACACTGAAACCCAAAGTGCTCCTCAAATTCAAGTCAGTTTGGATAAAAGTGTTTGCCAGATGAATTTAATACAAAGAATACTAACAATTACTGGATGGCTTCCACTCTTTATGGCCTTCTCAGCACTTTAGAAACCAATGTATATTATTAGACTAAGACTGACTCTCAATGGTCCACACACAAAAAACAAATCACAAATGTCACTTTACTCACTGGATTTGGTCAAAGACCAGGAAGCATTCACGTGGATTAGAAGACTTGTCACTGGGCATTGACCAAAAAGTATTTTTATCCGATAGATGACGACAGGAGTGCCCCCTTTTACTGGGCTGACATTGGACGTTGCTTCCTATCTTCTTGTTTGTTAGAAAACTGTCTTGAAAAACAATTTCTTGCTAAAGAGTCTGTTAAATTTGTTTTAACAGAAATAACCCTAACCCCCTAACACCTAACCCTGCTTTATTTTCACATCTACAATTCCAAGTTTCTTTAAGAAGCAGTGAGTCATATCATCATCCAAACCAATAAGAAAGTAGTCAGACAAGGAGTCAAGACAGGTCCTGTGGATACAAAGTCACCTCCTGCAATACACAGAAGATGGAAAGAAAGGAATCTCTGAGTGTGTGTGACAGCAGTATATGTGTGTGTGTCAGTGATGAGTGATTGTAAGTGGTGAAAGATGAACATTCAAGGATCACACAATTTGTTTCTGGCTGATGTTCTCCCCAACTTTCTTCATGAGCGACCAACCTTTACTTTATTACCACAACAATAAGTAATTCGGTATTACACTGCAGTTTTTCATCTCTTTAACTCATCTCTCTCTCTAGGGTGGGTAAACCAGTGAATCTGAAAAGAAGAATAAGACAACATGTCAGTGCACTGCACACTGCTTGTGAAGCAACTAATGAAGTGATTGTTTTTTGTTTTTTTTGCATTTTTATTATGACGCAAGATCATTCGGTACAACAAACATGTGCTTCTACTTACTACCACCTCACTGTGTCAAATGTAACCAGCCCAGCTTAAATAAAGCCAACAGGCTACAGCATAGTGAAACGATTATTGTCAAACCTGAAACACAAATCACATAATCAACAAACAACTCTATAAGGCTATTTTTACCCCCTCCAAACTTCCAAAGACACATAATTGTACTTAATTTGTCATTGCTGATGAAGATTGTTACAAGGTAGAACAGAAAACATTTGAATTGCTCTGATTAAATTGTAATTAAAAAGGAATGAGGGAAAGATACATAGGTCACATCTGCACGATCAAATCTCCGTCGCTGACTGATTGAGTGTGTTCTGTTATTACAAACAAACACACAGGGTCAGTTGTGTACGTTCTCTCTTGGCAACAGGCAGCAACAGTCAGCAGCGGTGCAGGAGGCGGCAGCAGCTCCAGCAGGGGCCATGTGTTGCCATATTGTTTGTAGCACTTTCCTGTTTCTGGAATAACCGCTTCCCTTTGAGACTCCGCACAGAAAGAGTTCGACACTGAAAACATTCCACTGCCAAGGAAAACACCTCTGGTGACCAAACCGCGGCACCTCCCTTTGTCCCCGTCCAGCGAGGTGTTTCACAGACAGATAAAATCAGCCGGGGCCCTTGGGGGGGAACATATCCTCACGTTCCTAAAACTCACCATCAAACAGGATTCACATGTTAATCCTGCGAGCTATGACAGATGGATTAATAATTTTGAAGATAAGTATCTCTCCTTCAAAGCTAGAAACCGGAAAACCGCTGAAGTTTTCTGTGATGTCATCACGACCTAAAAGCAAGGGCCACTCCACTTGCAGTGAATTGGAGACAGATGACTTGTATGTGAGCATTTGAATGTTTATTTGAGCTTTCACATTTAGGTACGTTTGATTTCACTGTGGTGCCTCCACTTGGAAACCACAAAATGTGCTGACATTAGCACGTATGACCCTATGACACTGTCGGTGGACCAGGTTCAGAGTTCGACATCCCAGAGTGTCCTACCTCTCCCGTTTCTGTGAATATTTAATCCAGCAGAATGCAATCATGTTTTATGCAAATCACTGTAGGTACAAGACAGTAGATTGTTTTGCTCATTAAGCCAATATCTGTCTTTGTGTGTGTGTGTGTGTGTGTGTGTGTGTGTGTGTGTGTGTGTGTGTGTGTGTGTGTGTGTGTGTGTGTGTGTGTGTGTGTGTGTGTGTGTGTGTGTTAATTCGCAGCCATTAGACTGGAAGGAAACACTTTTCCCTCTGAGTGTATTTTAAGGATTAAGATAAACAGACTTTAACAAGGTGCCATTATTGCTTCCACTCTCTCTCCTGTGTACATCGCAAAAAGGTCGTCCATGCAGGTCCCTACAGTCGAGATGGATACCAACCAAAAAACTGTTCAATAAACAAGTATGTTTAGTGTGCTGCATTGAACTAAAGACTAAAAGGTACAAAAGTTGTACTTACTTCATAGACGGATTTATTTCTGTTTTTATTAGTCTAACTGCAATATCTCAATTCACAGAAATGATAGTCATTAGTAGGTCTATAAATTAAATGTATTGATTTACAAAGAATGGAAAATCAGAAAGAAATGTCCTGCTTTCCTCAGATTGCAGGAAATTACCAGCCACCTGTGCCCTCAAATAACCAAAGGTACCAATTACATATGACTTAAATCCTGAGATAACTGCTGCTATACAGTCTCAAGAGGGCAGAATTACATCAAATATAAAAATGTCCCAATCTAATTATCATTAAGGCAGGTTGTGGTTTGTGGCTAATTGAGGTCAGTCTAAACGTAACGACGTATAGGCTTCAATAATTACCTTCTCTGCTCACAAATGTGTCACAAAGACTGTTTGCGTGGCAGCTGTCCGCGTGTCCGATACGTTCAATTGACCTCCCGATCAGAACAGGTAGAAAGGAGAGAGTGACACAGAGAAAGAGACGAGGCTTGTGTTTTATACTTGAAGTAGCTGTTAGTGTTGACGCCTGGCAATTACACACAATCAGTCCGAGAGCTGCAGACCTGCTCCCACTGTACAATGGAGCCCCGCGCGCAGTGGAACCTGGGGGTGAGGCCCGCGCGCTGCTCAAGTGCGTGCAGCTGCGAGCGCTCCAGAGAAAGCTCACTTCCCCCGCAATTAGCTTCTCATTTCAGTTTTAACAATGAAAAACTGGTTTATTATCAACTCCTCTGGCAGTCGTTTCGGTTTAAAAAAAATTGGCGTCCATTTTTGGGGGTTATTATTTATTGGTGTCTGAAGTGGCTCTGAGAAGTTATTTTCTCCTAATTGTCAGGCTTATCTTGATTTGACAAATTTACCCGAGACTCGAATGGCACTTCACTGTTTCAGCCTCACACGCAAAATGACCTGTGGTTTAATTATGCAGGCTACTGGTTCTTAGAATTTTGATTTAAACGCTTTGCCTTTACACTTCAAATTGCGGGTTTTTTTTTTCTTATTTAATCATAGGTCAAACGTTTAAAAAAAACTATTTAGCCTACTTTTACTCCAGACTTTGTTTCCAATACTATTAACAAAAATCCTCCATTTCAAATGAAATCTTTCCTACAGATGACTCCGAGCATGACTGGATTGTGCGGACTTGTCGGAAAGCTTGGGATGAGATTGTTGGAGTTGATCCTGAAAACTCTGTTGCAACCATTCCTGATGAGACCAGTAGTATCAACGGATCCATTGTTTAAAACTCCACTTTGTATTTGTATGTAAAGCCTATTAAAACTATAAAACATTTCTTGTGAATATCATTATTTTTGACATATGAATTAAAAGATAAATGTATTGCAATTCTGTATGTTTTTATGTTATGATTTATTTTAAAAACATAATAATAAATCCTCCTTGTTGTAGCTTACATATTGTAGGAGTTGTAACCACTTTTCGTCAGTGCATTTATCTTAATATCCATACTGTGTGTGTGTGTGTGTGTGTGTGTGTGTGTGTGTGTGTGTGTGTGTGTGTGTGTGTGCGTGCGTGCGTGCGTGCGTGCGTGTGTGTGTGTCACCATAAACTGTCTCTAGCAGAGGATATTTTGGGGTACGATACCCTAAACAACTTCTCAAGTTGAAAGGAGAAAATAAAATAGTAAAGGAATTAAAGGAATAAGACATTAAGTCTTTAAAGGCAGCAGTCCTTTGCACAGAGGGAATATTTATCATGATGCACCCTTTCTGCTTCATGGCAAATACACATTTACCAAAAAGCACCACACACACACACACACACACACACACACACACACACACACACACACACACACATACACACACACACACACACACACACACACACACACACACACACACACACACACACACACGGATATACACAACTATCCACAAAATAGGAGCATATACATCCTGCATAATTACAAATAACTTAGAACATACAATTACTTGATATTTATTTATTTTATTTCTACGTTGCCATTTGAAAAATCCTATTCAGTTGAGCCTACTTCAATCTTCATGCCAACTTTCCTTTGCTTTGTGCAACACATGTTGTTTTGGAAAATAAAAGTGGAATATTGCTTCATTCATTTATCCTCACAAATAATCCAAAACCACCAAAATATCACATTCTATTTTATTGCATTTTAGTACACAAAACATTTATGATGCACAGTCTATCAAATAAACTTTTTTGTTTAATTTCATTTCATGTTTTTTAACAAAACAAAACAATTTCAGAGGGAAAAAAGTGCTTTACAGGGATTTACCATCTCAATAAATACAAGGACATTGAGGTCTTGTTGGATCCTGTTCTTCACACAATGGCCATGGCACTAAAATACAGATGCACACTCTCTACCCCTGCCAATACACACACACACACACAGACATACACACACACACACACACACGCACACACACACACACACACACACACACACACATACACACACACACACACACACACACACACACACACATCTTACAGTATGTACAAGCCCAGTCTGTTTCATATTGTCCATATTGTACCAATACACCAAAACTCCTTGTCCCTCTTTGTGCGAAAGACACACACACACAAAGGTTGAACAGTAACCTTAGAAATTATAAATTAGTGACAATACACATGTTTGGAAATATGAAAATATGTAAATTGTAACAGATTTTGTAGGATTGTGTAGTTTGACTAGCTCATCTCAGACTTCCCTCTGTTTCAATGTCAGTTTAAAGAAATGTAACAGGATTGTGGCGGCCTAAAATCTGTTAGCTTCTAATGTTACAGCCATAATTTAATTTAACACATAAGCCCAGACATTGTGCTTTGTGGTTTTCCTTTGTGTTAAACAGTCAAGATGCTGATTTTGTACTAATAGAAGATTTAAAATCTTGTTTTACATAATACAATTTAAAAAACACCCAAATCTTTGTTTAGAGACAAATTACAGGCTGGAAATGTAATTAGCTGATTCGCTGCTGTAAAGTTTCTTTTAATAATGGAGAAGATAAGGCACACAATATTTTCATTCTATAACAAAAATGTAATTCTACACCTCAATTCAGTGGAAAAATTGACCAAAAATGTATTGTAGAAAGTATCTGTTTTTTGAGATGTCATAAAGTCCCTATGTCTTACCTAAAGAAAATATTTCAACAGTGAACTTATTTAATTTACATTTAGGTTTCCTTCATAGTTGCTCAGAGAGAAATAAGTGAGGAGTCTTACCTCTAATGTGGTCTACTGTGTGTGCCGGGACATGACAGTTCTCCCTTAAGTTTTCCCCTCTTTGTTTATCTTCAGTATTCTGACAGCACTCAAGGGGCTTCACTCCTGCCTCCTCGGTCAGTTTCATCCCTTTAAAAAACTCCCTTCCTCCTTCAAGTCAGAGGACGGATGGATAGAGTGGAGGATGCTGTACATGTAAAGCAAAATGGTCCTTTAGGTGGTGTAAAATACAGTCAGTGAGTTCCTGCTAATGATAAATGCTTCACAATCATTTTTGACACAGTGGCTGCAGGTGGGTTATTCCTGTCCTCAGAAAGAAAGAAAAAAACATACTGACGGATGTATCTTAGTTTGTCCTCGTTTTTCCGTTTCTTTTTATGTTTCCGAGTTGGCAGGGCTCCGGTAAGATGTGTCTTTTCTTTCAAACTGACTACCGCATGACCTGCGGGTCAGGTCTGCAGACTTCAGTGATGGGAGATCAAAGGTTAGGATCCGGAGGTTTAGGGGTCATGAGGGTCATAGTGGTGGAGTGCTAGCGACTGAGGGGGAGCTGGGGCTGCGACATGGCCTGGTGAGGGAGACTCTGAGAAGTCAGCATGGAGAAGGGATGACCTGAAGAGCACACAAAAAAACATATTTTAAAATAAATGGTAAAAATACCTAAAAAATCTAACAAAAGCTAAAAAGGTTTATATGCCTGTATACTGCACAAAAGTAAATTGCAACTCACTGTCGATATACCCGTGAAGGGCCACCATGCGCGCCCGCTCAGGACTGCCAAAGGGGGAGTAATGTAACTCATCGGGCAGGGACGAGGGTATCCTGGACTGGAGATGGCCTGGGGGAGCCCCACTGTGATGGGGCGTGTGCTTTTTGTGTCTTGCTCTGCAGTTTTGAAACCACACCTATGAAGACGCAATGTAACCAGACATCATGTAGCTATATTCTTAAAATCAAATACTTAGATTTATTTAAAAAGTATGTTTTTAGGACTCATAAATGAAAGACAAAAAACCTGAACATTTTATGATAATATATTGGCAGTTAACATAATCGGACATTTTCTTATTATATTCATTATATGGCTGGATCAAGTTGTAGGTGATTCAATGTTGATGAATTAAGCTATTTAAATAAAAACAGTTTCATAACATAAATGGATTCATTAGCACTAGAAGAAAGTAGATTTCTGTGTACTGACCTGTATAACTCTCCTGCTGAGGCCTGTCATGTCGGCTAGTTTCTGTAGCGTCTGAGCATCTGGATTGTTGTCCTGGGCAAACTGAGCCTGCATGATCTGCATATGGAGACAAAACATTAGCATGAAATAGAAAAAACTGCTGAAATCCGATCATTACATTACATCCATTACATGGATTTAGAGTTAAAAGACATTTGAGACTGCTCCACATTTACAAATTAAGCTGCAAATTACATTAGAAACACGTTGGTTTTAGGCTGGGATTGGTGTGTGTGTGTGTGTGTGTGTGTGTGTGTGTGTGTGTGTGTGTGTGTGTGTGTGTGTGTGTGTGTGTGTGTGTGTGTGTGTGTCCAACCTGTAGCTGTTCTGCAGTAAACGATGTCCGTGCCCTTTTGGCCGGTTTGGGCTGACTGTCTTGCTCTGTTGGAACAGCTCCTTCTAATGTGATACCATTGCCTAAAAAACACAACCGCAGACATGTGAGAAGACAGACAAATGTGTTGATTAACAATTTTAAAATTAGTCCCAGGAGATGAATTTGAGGACTTGGACACTAAATCATAAAGGGACTTTTTTTCCTCAGCTGGGACACAAATTTGAGGTTGTTAAGCTCTTGTAACATGACCACTGAGAAGCAGGCCAGACATATTAAATCACCAATGATATAAGGAATAATAATTGTACAAAGCCGAATCATACAGTCATTATTTTGCTTATAAATTCACATAACCTCAGTTTTGGGAGGACTCTTGAGCAAATATCTGGACAGCCACAGAGAACCATTACAGTAAATTTGCCAGAACCACGACTCACCACTCTCCGCCGCTCGTTTGAGGTTCTCCACCATGGTGTCGTAGTGGATCCTACACAGGACCTTGTCCTCCACCAAGCCAAACTCCTCTCCCGTGGACAACTGCCTCTTACACGAGTAGCAAGCAAAACATGCCAAGTGGAATGCGTTTCCTCTTGCACGCCGCACCCAGTCGCTGGCGTATATCTGCCGCCCACAGCGGGCACACTTAGTACCAAACCTACTGTGAGGGAGAGAAAAAGAGAGCAGAGGCAGAGGAGGAGAAACAGAATGAGGATTAAGTGATTCATTGATGGGGTAAAAGCAACATTTCGTTAGAGAAAATTGCGGCGGTAAATGATCTTTTAAATCTAATCTTGAGGCCATTCCCAGATAGTACACACATTGTTAAACATAATAAATTAAACATGCAGAGACATCCTTTTCTTTGAGAATATGTTGAGAGAGCTGAAGTTGAAAATAAGTGTTTTTAAACTTGGAGTTTTGGCAGAGCTGGAAGGGTTTAAGGAAGAAACCTTGGAGGAGGATGTGGCCTTCAGAAAAGACTCCTGACTGCGGCTGCAAGCTGAGCCTTGAATGCAAACAAACCAACACCTGCAATTTCCTGGCTGATGCATGAAGGCCCTGACATGTACACTCGCACACACACAAACACAGACACACACACACACACCAGGGAACAAACCAGGGTGGTTTTACACAGTGGAAGATGAAGAAAGGCTTGGATGACATCACTCTAGATCGCCCCGCTGTAACTGATAGCAACAGTGAGGTCAGGCGGCATATAAACCTAAACCACCTGACTTACTGTTCTGAATGGGTGGGTGGATGAAAGATAAATGGACAGAAAATTATGGAAAGAGAAAGTCTAGGCAGGAAACGGGTTAGGGAACATACATTTGTTAAGTCAGCAAATGCTTCAAGACAATTATTGATGAGCTCAAAACAAGATATTAATGTCTAAAATAAATATACTCATTGTCATTTGAAATATTAAAATAGGATTGAGGACATAATGAGGGAAATGGTGAAAGAGTGTACGCACAGAGACAAAGTAAACATAGATTTCAGTAGCCTAACATTCATAATCTTTCAGTAAGAGATAAGTATGCATTAGTCGGTCTCACAATGTTGTTGACTTCCCTACCCTGTGTGTGGCAAAATCCCACTAAAGATGTAATTTGGTTCACAAATATATAAAGCCAATTTTTTAAAAGGCTAGATAGTAATATTACAGGGCACTGTAATGTTTTGTAACCATTATACAGCAAGAGTTACGCATACATTTGATAGGGACTATTTTTAGCTGCGGAGTAATACACATTTGGTGTTTTAGCGAGTATTTACAGCAGCAGGACGGCGTAGAACTGACTCTAAATAAACTACAATGCCCATGTTCATCATGTCATGTCACTTAGTGAAATATTATCTCATTAATGTATTTTTGCAATAGTTTTAGGAATAAGATTTATCAAGCTACACAGACAATACTTATGAAAGAATATCACCAGCCTTCTCCTTTAACTGAGATATAGTTCACTGAGCAGCTGGCAATGACGAGCATTCAAAAAAACTCCACTTTAATGCAACTGAAATATAATACTAATTTCCTGTTTTACACCAGAATGAAAAGACATTAAGCTCCTCATTTAAAGAGCACATTGTGGGTTTAATGGGTATAAAACGCTTTACGTTTGAGATGGTTATAGTTAGGTTAAGAGCCATTGTTAGGGTCAGCAGCTGCCAATTCTGGTGAAGGAGGCATTTGTAAGCAGCCTGACAGAAAGTGCTGCCTCAAGGGTAAATCTGGGGGCAAGAAGCATCGCGGTGAACTGGCTTTAGCTCAAATTAGAAACATTTCCATATCTTCAAAACAGGCATTGACACAGATATTAAGAGCTGATGGCTCACTCCACATTCTAACTAATACATGTCGCTATTTCTTCTTTGCTCTGTCTAATTACAGCAGAACATAAAGAGCAGTGATAAAGAGAAAACTCATACAAGCACAACATGAGGCAAATTCAAAGAGCTGTCAATCCTTGAAAGGTATGAAGTAGGCAAGAACGGGTGAGGGCAGGATGAAAAGAATAGACATGGAGAGAGGAAGTAAGTGGCTGAGGGAAATAGCAAAGTAAAGAGCGTCGATGGCAGAGAGAGAGCCGGGGGACGGAGAGCACGAGAGTTGCCAAGTGAGTGGGTTTGGCAGCGTATCAGTGCACTCAAGTCCACTCTATCTGGGATGAAAGCATACTATAGCCCTGACATCTCACAAACTCGTACCCCTCATCATGTATATGAGCTTGTTGGACAGAAGTTTCATTTTTCTGCATGTAGTGTGGTAGAGAATATTTATAGGTCATCATTAAACACCCACTGTTTGAGGATCTGCCTCTTAGCCGTCTCATTCTGCATCTGTCTCTCTGACTTCTGGGTTTTTATTATTACTGTCGAGTAACACAACAATGTCCAAAATACAAAAAGAGCATCTACCGGTCCTGGCATTCTTCATAACAAACACATTTATTTCAGCATTAAAAGCAGTAAAACCACAAGTCTTTGTGGTGACCTTGAAATAAAATTAGCTAGCCTAGCACTTACAGAGAGCTTAAGTCGTCACAGATATGTGCAACTTAACCAAAACAACTCTTATAACCCAATAAAGCCATTCCGGAGACAAATCGACTCCATGGCTTACTTACTGTGTGCGTATCATATCAGATTGTTATGGAGAATTCCAGGTTGTTTCTACAGTAAAAGAGAAAAACATTGTGGAACATTGCGACTAATCGAGCATGACAGCTTGTCAGTTTCATGCTCCGAGACAGAACCCAGAAAAGCTGCAAATCATCCCTTGTTTTAACCCCCTCCTCCTCCTCCTCCTCCTCCATCTTCATCTCCTCCCTCCCTCTACCCCGTCTTTTTTCTTGTATCTCGTTTTGTCTTTGAACCAAAAACGTGGTGTTTATTTTTGGAGTGATGTCAATCCTCGCAGCCCCCCCTGTATCACTCACAAGAGGGTAAATCCTACACCACAAAACTCTCTTTTGCCCCAGACTTCTCCTATTTGCTCCCCTTCTTTCGTCTAATCTTTACTTATTCTTTTTTTTTTAAACAGTAATTCACCTGCTGCTGAAAGAGTGGCTTGAGGAGGTACACGTTTTTTGGATTATTTCTGATGTGCTGTGAGAATACTCTAATCTCTATTAAATTTGTCCTGAGAGAGTTCTTGCTCGACTGTGTGGTTTCACGACGCAAGGTTTTGTGTAAGGCCTTTGCATGGGAATCTAAGATGGGTAAATGATCTAAATACTGTACGGACAAAATCTTTTAACAGACTCAACATATTATCCGGCTTTAACATATTAACCCTGCACAACAGAAACCTTGACCTTTTTTTATTCTCAATTCTTCGAGACTGCTGTAACTGTTTTCTTTGTAATGTGCTTTACAAAATGAAGAATCTATTTCATTGCTTTGGCTTTTATTTAAAAAGTGTAGCATTGTGTGACAGATGTCTTATTATAATATCAAATCACTCGCTCTGTATACCGGTTACTTGTCTTTGTTGCTATGGAGACCTAATCAGCTAACTAGAGGTGGGTTGATGAATAGTTGTCATTCCAACACACACACACACACACACACACACACACACACACACACACACACACACACACGCATGAAAGAGACACATGCACACATCTCGTCCACAAAGTCCCCTACATACATGGACTCTGGTTACGCTGTCAGTATCCAAGGGTGCCCCTGATTAGTGCAGCAATGCAACTTCCTGTGTGGCCTGCAGCTCACGGACAAGGGTGATGTTTCTACGGAGCGAGGGAGGGGTGCAGCTAAGAGAGACGAGGGGGGTCAGAGGAGGCTGATAAAGAAATGGTTTGCGTGTGTGTGTGTGTGTGTGTGTGTGTGTGTGTGTGTGTGTGTGTGTGTGTGTGTGTGTGTGTGTGTGAGTTAGCCCCTGAGGCCTGACATGGGTTTGAGAGGCACAGCTTGGACTCTGTCCTGCGCCCCCTATCCTGACATACACACACCACCTTCCCCCCCCCCTCCCCATACACACACACACACACACACACACACACACACACGTATGTGGAGGGAAACCCACTCTGATTTCCTGCTATTACGCCCCATTAAAGCAGCTGTCAGTCCAAAGCCAGATGAGAGGCTGACACAGATGAGGAAATATCTCCAGAGGTTTGAAACCAGCCCAGAGGATCTGGACTAACAGTGGTGTTTAGCCTAGTTTAAATCTGGCCTAAACCCAGATTACAGTTTACATTTACAGCGGTAACCATTGTACAGACCCCAACCCTGCAAGATTCTATAAATAATTTCTTGTTTTCCAGTGTAACCAAGGAAATGTAATCTAAACCTCCAAATAATATTATGCAAATGAGGATTTCACCAGAGATTGTAACCATATTGAGATTTGCAAAATGTCTAACAGTTTGACCTTCAGTATATCGATATCCGATGTATTATCACTTTGCTTGTCATTGCTATCTTTAGAATCACTCTACATAGCAGATAGCTTGAGTTAGCGGAAGTGCACTCAATGCGTTTTGGTTCAGTGTTGTAGTCCCTGCAAATTTTATAGCATAATAATACTGTCTGGTCTTTCAACCAAATAGTTTCTCACTGTGTCAAAATCTATATGGACAGTGTCACACTATGTATGCACTGCTGCATACATAATCTGTAGTGTGTCTTTAATATACAGTAATCATTTGGAAATTCCTGGTGGATTAACAACTATTGCTTCTATATTCAGGCATGTGTTTTAAACACAATTACTGTATTGCATATAATTACAGTGCAGCATTTATCTGATGAGTAGCCAACATGTGACCAGTGACAGCCACATCTGTACCACTCATTATCATTTTCTAATGCTCTGACATATTTTAAATACTAGCTCAGAGTCCAGAGAGCAGTGTTGAGGGTGAGAGGAGTAAATGGTGAAGCAGCATTTAAATGGAGACGGGTCAGGTCAAATATTATTATGTGGCAGAGCAAACACAAAAATCTCCATTTTGTGTAAAGAATTAGCTAAATGATTGGCAGCTGCTGGACATGCATAAACAAACAGAGATCTCAGTGTATGTTTATGTGTGTGTGGTTGTGCAAGTGTGCAAGTGTGTGTGTGCACGTTCTTTAGAGTTGTGAAAGGAGGCAATGTGTACAGTGCATCCTTGCTAATATGTAAATGTTTCATATTTTCATATTTCATATTTAGGTGTATGCACATATCTTTTTTAGAGTGTGTGTTTTTTTAGTTTGGATAGGAGACATATTCAGAACAGAAACATGCTGACCAGGCACTCGGGGCGGTGTAATTGCTGGTCTGGAGGCCTGAGGGTCTAGGATGGAGGACAACTAATTGCTGGTGATTATAAACCTCAGAGCAGTGGCTTGGTGTCAGGTTTCGATCGGACAAACACCAAAGCTCACTCTCAGCTCCAAGCAGGCACACATGTGCACACACAGACACAGACACAGACACACACACACACACACACACACACACACACACACACACACACACACACACACACACACACACTGATGTGCACAATGCATGCGTGTCTATACAATATATCCACCAGCTTCAGGCTACAACACAGAATTGTACTATATGATGTTGCTGGTGTGAACCCCATTTGACCTTAGATACCACACACACACACACAAAGATTCACACAGGCACAAATAGAATCCACACATGCATGGTCAAAAAGGTAAATAAAAAACATCAGTCAACCAAAACCTATTCCTCCTCTGCTGCATGCAAAACAATAGGCTGCAGTATGTTTTACAATTGCTGCAACTGATATTAAATTCATCCCTAAATTACAATAAATCAACACTGCATTTTCACACATCAGTGTGTGTGTGTGTGTGTGTGTGTGTGTGTGTGTGTGTGTGTGTGTGTGTGTGTGTGTGTGTGTGTGTGTGTGTGTGTGTGTGTTTCCAATCTTGCATGGAAATTTAGAAAATTGTCGAGCCAAATGTATACAACATAATATGATATGAGTATAACACATGTGATAGTAAAATAGTGTTGTTATTTATTTGGGCCACAAGACAGAATGTATCGTATTATTATGGTTTTGTTTTGTTATATTTAGCTTTGTTTGGATCTCGGAAAATTAATAGCAAGGATGTGATATATTTTATTATCATAACACAGTTTTAATTTGAGAGCAAATTCTTCTTTTTCACATTTTATGAATGACTATGCCCACTATAGCATTCCCTCTCTACTGAATGAGTTCGTTGCACTTATAAAGACCGACTAAACTCCGTCTAAGATAGCTGCACACTACAACGGGCATTCCCGGTGATTTCCGTTTGTTTCACGTGCTCCTCTCGAGGTGATAAAGTACCACCGCGCGCTTCATGGCAGGTGGTGCATTAACTGTGTGTTGATAAATGAAAGACGTGTGCTGATGATGGTGTGGGTTCAAAACATTGGAAAATGTAGTGCAAGTCTGATGTGACTACCGGAAAAAGAATCACTAAAATAGTCTAATGTAAAATGTTAAAATCAGATCTGAGCGTGAGGGCCTGGAAGTTGATGAAAGGTGGTCAAGGTGATTTATAACTCCCTTTTATGCGTTATAAGATAAAGCACAGAAATGTTCCAACTTTTATTCTGGTAGGCCAGATATTTTTTTCTTTTTGTCGCTACTGGAAATGTTGTGTTTTGGATAGCCAAAACAAAATTGTGGATCTTTCAGCTACACTTTTATTGTGTTACAGACTTTGAAACGTTTTTGAAAAGGTCTTTGAAGAACACATGAGGTAACCCGCATCCATCTCAAAGGAAAAGTGTGTGTATAAGAGAGAGAGAGAGAGAGAGAGAGAGAGAGAGAGAGAGAGAGCGAGAGAGAGAGAGAGAGAGAGAGAGAGAGAGAGAGAGGCCTGTGTTGGCAGAGTGGAGTAGACGTTGTATTTTGAAAACACGGTCATAAACTTACCCTACCTGAAATAATCCATTTTACAGAAGATCTCTTTGTTTTTGATGTAGCAGCTGCTGTGCTGACGTAGCGACGTCCTGCAGACAGAACACTCCAGACAGCGCACGTGCCAGATCAGGTTGTTCACCTGCAAAGAGACAACATCCATGTCAAACACACACTGATGATAGATCACTGCATTAACAGCTTACAGGGTGTCTATAGTGCTGAGTTATAGTATTGTTTATGACAAAAAGAAATCCTCAACATTACTGCGATAATACGTGATAATACGTCCAGATTGTATTACCTTGAAAATAGTACGACCTTTTTTAAAGGAAAGTTGCATATCTTACAGTGATGTTCAATAATGTGTTTATAGTGATGGTATTTATATCATATATAATTTTAATATTCATAAGCAGAGTCTGTGGAGCCAAACTTGACTTTATAGAGATCCTATTGTACTTTCTTGTACCCTATGTTTTCTGATATTGCAACACAATGTTTTTGCAGCTAATATTAAAACTTGGGGTTTTGCTTGGAAATAATAATAATAAACAATTAGCCTGTAAAAATGACTGTATTTCGTAATTAGTGAAAAGTAGACTAATATATTCTGCTGAAATGCATGCATTCGTAATATTGAGAAATATCGAACTGAAAGCATCCTGCTTAAGCCCTTGCTAACATTTCTGCCACTGAATGAAATAGTTTCGTTCAACAGCAATTATGATAGCCTTTTAGCAAAATTAAGAAAACAATAAAATAATTGTCAGGCGTTGAAAACAACTGACCAATCTGTTATGACGACTGAAAAATCATTTAAATCATTTCGGTGCCTGTTACCGTTACAGTTTTAATGTTTCAAAATATTATTTTCTAAGATTAGCCCAATTATTTTTGGCAAGAGAGATCATGAAGGCTGCCCTGTACAATAAGCTGTTACAACAATTCTAATTTAAATGCAATCATGTTCATTTTAGAACATACATTTATTATTATATTATTATTATATTAAATGTGATATGGACAGCATAATTTATTGTAACCATTTTAGGACTTTTCAAATCAGTAGAAAATGATTTATTTACATACATTTATTTACAGCATCGACCAGTGTGTAATGGAACAAAGAAATAAAGGCACAAGATATATATATAAATATATATATATAAAAAAAATACATATACATATATATATACATATATATATGCATATATATATATATTTATATATATTTATATGCATGTATATATATATATATATATATATATATATATATATATATATATATATATATATATATATATATATATATATATATATATATATATATATATACCATTATTGTAGACCAAATACATGATGCACACACGTGATTTTAAGTTATTATATGAGCTCATAAATTATCAATGATGATTTATTTAAAGTTGTTTACAAATAAATATTTTTTTCACAAGTGAGTTATTATTCAGTTGTATAAGGTTTGAAGCGAGTAATATAGATTATATCCTGATAGTCCTGGACTTCGACACAACAACAGAAGTAAACTCACACTTCCTGACAAACACACCCATTTGCGCGCGAGTGAACACTGTTTTGGTTGGAAGCACGCGGGCGCACGCGACAAGTAAAGGGCGAACAAAAAAAAATCAAAACATCCCTGTTGCATCTGCACTCTCCCAAACACCGTGTTATCTTCGATTCCTAAAATGTTACGGTGCAGATAACAGCAGTTAAATTTAGATGTTGTATCAAAGGGTTTATTTATTTTGTACGTTTATCTTACAACTATAAAATAAGATTAACATGAGTTATAATAAGGTGTTTATGTGAGGCCTTTACATATATACTAATACGTTAGGTCGATATTATGGGTGACACATTTATCTCTTCTTCAGTGTTTGTGCCTGCTTTTTATTTAGTGTAATTTTTACATTCCTTCTGTTAAATTCAGTACATGAGCACAAAACTACAGCAGGTCTATCCAAAACAGGACCCGGGTCAACATGGCACCCTCCTTCACTCTCTCCTGCTCGTCTTGTGTCGACAAGCTATTTGCTCTTAATGTGAATGCAATCGTGAAAAATAGAAGGCTAAATAAATAAACAAGACGCCCCTAGAAGTAAATCATTTCTGCTCTGACCAGACGGGCAATATCAGTCTGATTTAATCGAATGGTTTGTTGTCGTCCTCTCACCTTCAGTAAGTATTTGTCCAGGATCTCCTGGCCGCAGCTGGCGCACATGTTCTTCCCGGTGGACGGCACCGAGCTGGTGGTGGAGATCGGCGAGCACACGGAGGGGGTGGACGGAGTGCTGGGGGACGAGCGAGTGTCCTCCCTCTCCATGTTGGACTGCTGGGATTCTCCGTCCGAGTGAGACTGCAAGAGGGCATCAGCACAGCTCAGTAACACACAGAATAATCCCCACAGTGCCACTTTGCAGATGCCAGTTTCATGATGTAGTCGATATCAATGCGCGCATAATTCACAAATGTAAAATCAATATTTGTATGAATCCTAACTAGATTTCCACGTGCAGTGGATGCACACAGGCCAAACGGTCAACTACTGCGCGCAATACAAGCACTGAATAATCCAGACATTTTCAAAGCATAAATAGGCAATAAAGCTCTCACCATTGGCGCGTGTTTAGAGTCCACACTGCAACGCGAGGCTCCCGGTGTACTCTGATGCTCGGTGGAGATCACCTATGAGACAACGTTCAGTAAACGGCAAGTCTTCATCATTTTCCCCGTCTCTGGGAAATCCTCGGGAGACATTTGCACACAGCTCTCCAAGGCTACTCCTATATAAAGTGGACCTAACAATAAACCCCGGTTAAAATTGTTAAAAGGGCCCCCGCAACAAAAGGCACAATTTAATGAAGCTATTTCAATTTGGATTGATTTTTCCCTGCCCTTAACCCGTGCCTCTCAGAATAATAGTATTTTCTTCGCAATCCAGGACACGAAGAGTGGAGGGGGGGAAAAAACTACCTGTAATTACAAATAGCTTGAAACGCTGTGGATAAGAGGGACCCGGAGTGTCAATTTCAACTGTCAATCAGAGAAAGGCAACGGGTCACCCAAAGAATTGCAAATTTGATTTTTAATGGCTGTAATTAAAATCCAATTCTTCTCAGGCGAATTGGCAGCGCTCGAGAGGCTCGCGGACCGCAAATCACGCTATTCATAACAGAGAGGCGCGTGCCTCTTCACAGCGGCTGGCGCGTGCAGCTGATCTCAGTACACAAGCAGTGATTCTTATGACATCACAGAGAGACAAAACAAAACTCACACACAATGCTGCGGGCTGCAAATAAACTGCACGCTTTTGCAACAGCAGACCGATCCATTGAGGGTTCAAGAAAGAAGATAAACTGTTTGGTAAATCAAAAATGATTTCACATTGAGGCACCGTTATACCACATATCGCTAGTTGTACGTCATCACATAAAACGCTAATTCAGTCTGAACCAAACAGGGCCCACACTGCACAAGTGGGGTACCTCTCCAGTTTAAACCTTTTACGCATAAAGTTGAAGCTCAGCCGTATCCAAAGTGTTAATACCTGCTTCGTGGGAATTCCTTCGGACAAAATCTTGTTTCCCTCTGAAAGAGGGGACAAAACTTCATTTTTCCAGTACATGAACCCCTGGAGTCTCACAGCGTATAGGTTCTCCAAACTCGGTGCGTAGAATCAGAAGGCTCGGCGATGGGCGTCAAAACCATGTACCATCCGTACCGTGCATGGGTTCGAGCTGTAACTGGCGCACTGTTATGTTTTTAACGCGAAATGCTCTCTCTGGCTCTTTAAAATGCTGCTGTGCACGACGATCTGACTGCCACTGACACAAACTACAGACGTTATGAAGCTATGCAGAGACGAGGAGTTGCTTGCTGCTCCTCAGAGAGCCTTATTTAGAACAGAAAGAGTTCTTCCTTTCCCCGTTTCCCCCTTCTCTCCACTTTTGGGAAGGAGTCTGACTACAGGAAATGAATCAAATTGAGGGGCTGGCAGCTTTTACTCCAAGGCTTCATAGGTGCAGGGGAGACTGCAGGGCTGCAAAGTCGACGGGAGCGCAGACAACAAGAGTGTGTAGTGAAAGTTTGTGCGGCGCTCTGGCCTGCCTTATAGTTAAAGAAGGGGGAGGGTGAAGAAAGAGTTCCATATGCGTGAGAAGGGTGGACACACTTTGGAACAGTTATGACAGAAACTTACTCAAACTCTGCTAGTGTATGTTTGATATTTCAGACATTTATAGCTGCTGCCAGAAGGAGAAAAAATAATTGTAAAATGTAAATTATAGTTATTTATATAATTGCCATTTATTTGCTACTGGAAATATACAACCAGAGCTGACTGTATAGGCTCTAACGCAATACTTAGCCTGCATACTCAGGCATATAAATAGAACATTTTATACATAGCGTCTTTATATATTCAGTCACAGTATCACTAAAAAAAAGAAAAATAAGAATGCCTTAAAATACATAAGCAAATAATCATAATGCATTTATTCAGATTCCAGTGTAAATAATATATTTTTAATTAATTACAATGGTGTAATTAAATGCCCACTATCCGTATGATTTAAGTGTTAATTTTATATATTAAAACATGTTTTCGTTATTACATTAATTTAAAATATTTAAATTCCGTGTGTTGCGTAAAATTAAAAACACAGTAAATGTGTGGTTAACAATAATTAGCAGGGCAGGACAAATTAAGATTAAATACATAATAGCCTAGCTACAATTTACGGATTAAAAAAAAGAAAAGGTTATGTTTGCATTTTAATCCATACAGGTTAGACATTTATTTTGACACAATTGTTTTAGGCTATATAACCCAAACACACAAAAAACAATGGAGAAAAAAAGAGATAAACAGCTATTTCTTTTAAAAGTATGTGAAGAGTAGCAGCTGGTGCAGATGAAACAAAAACTCACCGAGTCTTTTAACGAAAGGGAAGCCTGATGATTACAGGATACGTATGATCAGCCCACACACCGCTTTACACTCACGTGTCAATCAGGCTACGCGCAAGGATCCCGCAATTATCTGTAAATCTATAGTGCAGAAATTATACCATCAAAATAAACCAAGCCAAAAAAAATTAAGAAACTTCTTCATCATTCCTGAGGAGAAATGAATTTGAAATATTTAATCAATTGAAAATATAATTTAACGAATAGGCCTTTTTATTGAAAACAGATAAAAAAAAACAAAATGCAAAAAAAAAACAATATTAATTTGACCAGAAATATTCGGCAGTCGGTTGATTTTACAACAAAGAAAAAAAAGGGCTGACTGATGTCAAGAGGTAGGATTTGATTTGTTCGCTGCACACGAAAGTATGCTCTTTCATTTCATCTTGTACAATTAGTCTGCCGATCTCCATCCCTGCTGCAATGTCATCTAGCCTAATATGTGACTTCAATATTCTTGGTAAACTCTTAAAAACATTGGTTCTGCAAAAGACCTTTGGTTGGTAAATTCATTCTTTACACAAAGACATTCAGACTATATTTTGTTAACATATTTCGTCTTTTTCTTGCCTTGAAAAGGGTTTTATAGTCTCGCACTGCATGTCACACCTGCAGGCAAAAAACCACCTCAGATCACATCAAAAGTAGATGAAACAATAACAAACATTACTTTTTAAAATAGAAGGCTTCCACAATAAACTCATATGCAAAAGGCCTACAAAGTATTAAAATGATTAACAGCAACCTTTGATAGAATGCACACAAATGAACAAAACAGTCAATATCCAGCATGTCTGGGAAAACTAAAAGAATATTGGGACTCAAACCATAATGGACCACTAAAGTTTCCCATTAATGAGATGCAGATGGTTTACCAAATTTCTTACAAAAACAAATCCATTATTTCAGAAAAGGTGTGTGGACTGAGTATTCAAATGTTGCTGACTGACAAATAATAAACAGAATATGTATTTGAAGAGAAAATGTAGAAAAGCTACAAAATAGCATAAAACAACACTCTGCAGATGACATATTTATTAGCCTTTAATCGTAAAATAAAGAGACTGTGGCAAGGGAAATTCCCAAACTCAACAGAACACAAAAAAGTCAGTAAAAAAAAAAGAGGGCTACAGTTGTATAAAAATTGAATCCAAGAAAGAAAAAGAAAAAACATACAATTAGAAAAAGAGCAATGCCACACAAAAACACTGCAGCTCACAGTAAGTGTCGCTGAGTGGCTTATCATTTGAACTCCATGAATACAAACCTGTTACAAATCTTTGCATTTCTTCCTCTTCATTGAAGTCTTGAATAAAGACTAAAACTGTATTTCACCTTTAAATAATTTGATCTGAAAGTAAAACATGTCAAAAACAATAAGAGAATCGGCATTTAGACTCTTTAATAACAACATTTCTCTCTCCTGGCAGCTGCGCATCATGTGACTCACAGCTGCTGTATGATTCAACTGCATTACATCTCTGCAAAAGTGAGAAAGCAGACTGATAAGGGATCCAACCTGCACAGCAGTCAGGTATGGGGCATTTATGACTAAATAATACCTGATAACTGTAAACCAAAACCAAAACAAAAGAAAAAACACTTTCGGTACTTGTCCGTGATTGCTGATTACTCCCAAAGAGTCCAGTGTGTACAGTCTTTAAAGTATCTCGTGTAGAGTCTGTTTGTGTGTAGGTGGGGGCTGAGGTGTGAGGGGGGGGGGGGGGGGGGGGGGCTCCAGAATGAGTAGGAGGATGGGTCATCTCCTAAACCTGCGGAAGGGCCTGCTCTGGTTATTGTGGTGTGATTTAGAGTAGGGCTCCCAGCGTTTCCTCTCTGGCGGTTTGTTGTAAACGTAGGCCGACGGGCCCGAGTAGTCATCATCTGGATTCTCGTCCATCATCTGGAGCTTGGCCTCGATGGCGCGGATCTTAGCACTCGTACTAGAGGTAAAACAAAAAAAAAAAGGAGAGAGAGGAGATGTTAGCAGCGAGGCTGAGGGGGAAATACCAGTGCTGCTGCTGAGGGCCAAACTGAGTGATGGACCGATCTTGGCTCTTGGCTGAGGGGAAACGAAGAGGAGGTATTAGCACTCTTAGTAGTGGGAGGGACAGATGGACAGGGGGGGGGGGGGGGGGAAGGAAGCACAAGCAAGAGAATACCAGTTGTGCCACATGAGAAATGGAGAAACAAAACCTTTTATTTAATTGGTGTAACAGAATTTGAAAGGAGCAAGTGAGAAAAATGACAGCGCAAGTAAGAAGAATAGTGACGAGGCAGTGTGTAAGAGGTATCTAAAAAGCAGGGTATCAGGGGGAAAGAGTGTTTATATTTCCTCTCTTGTGCTGTGTGGAGAGAGTGATTTTGAAGTTTACACTAGAACTGAAGTGTGGAGACTTTCCTAAGAAGTATCCTGATAGCTGATAACTTGCTACACACACTGGATTGTCTCAGTAAGAGTTGATACTGTGAGCACAAGAGGCCTTTTACCGACTTAAGTGCTCCATTTGACTGGCATACTTACTGTGTTGCTTCAACGCTTTTTGAACCAAAGTGTTGGTCCAGTTGTACTCAGATGAACTCAACTTGAACTGCCTATTATGGTGAAAGCAACAAGCCCACGAGCTCTCCTATAATGATTTCAGGACCGAGCTTGAGATGGGTTAGGATAGCCCCTAAAGCGACACTGAGCTGGTTACATTTGAAAATGTCATTTTTGTGTGACAATGACATGCAGCCACACTCAATGAATTAAAAACGTCGGATTAACCACAGTGAATGATGGTGCTGTGTGTGTCTGGTACCAACCTGAGGTGGTTGGCAGTTACGGGTCCATCCTCGGCCGCCCCGCTGCATGACGGCTCCAGGCTCGGTGGCATCGTTTTGTCATTGCGGAAACCTTCAAACCTCTGTCGGCAAAAACAAATAATGTCCCACACAAACAGTGATGGAAACATGGATGGACAGACAGATGGAGAGAGACAAAGGGGTAAAATAAGAGGTGGAAGCAAGAAAAGACCCTTGTGCAGGGAGACAGAGACACATGGATAGTCGCAGCTAAACACAAGAACACTTGGTTACTGCATCACATGCGTTTCTCTAGACTTGGACTTGTGTCGAGGAGTCATAGAGTAACATGTTCTCTGCATGTTTTGGGTACAATCACACCTGCATTTATAAAGTGGAACAGGACCACATAATAAGTAGAGACAGAGAAGAAGAAAAGCATCCTGTGAACCAGACATTTAGAAACCATCAGACCTCCTAATAAACACAGACTGCAGTTCTCTGGAGAGCCGACTCCAGCTTCCTCCCACAAAGATCAACATTATTAAACTGAAGTATTGATTTTGTTTGCGTCTGCTCAAACAGACAGGAACAAAGCAGGACTATGCGTCCAGCTCATAATCACACCCTAAAGGCATGAGGGAGGATAAAGAGGGAGCAGCTGAAGAGCAAAAAAAAAAAAAACAACGTCTGCACTCATTCCTTTCAAAAAACCACCTTCCAAACATCTCCACCAGCCAACACAGAACTCTTGAAACCTGTGAAGAAAAAGACAAAAAAAACGAAACAACAGTCACATGATGAGCGTGAGGTAACCCCGGCGCTATGGTGCAGCAGCAGCCATTTGCAACAATATGATGCTTAGACATCGGTTTATGTAAGTAGCATTGAATCAAGTTACATAAATCCACTAAAGCACACATAAGGTCTTACATACTGTCCTAAGAAATAAACAACATCTATGGCCAACAATAGGTTTTAAAACAATGACCATTCCACCAGCCAGGACCCTTCCCTTCCACCTATTACTGAAGGCACGTATGTGGAATGCACATAGATCTACAGAGCTAATCAGGACATGCTGAATCTGTACACGAGCCAAAGCCTAAGGTATTGGAAAGTTAAGTTAAATTGTTTCTAGTTGTTCCAGTAGAGGCACTTTATTATTAAATAACCTACACTTTAAGAGGCACGCCATTACTTAAGCATTACAATAAGTGTTGCATGTGTTATAGTTCATTATGGATACAGTCAAAGGAAGGTTCAGAGGGTTCTTCTCATACAGGGTTAGTGGTCATGAGAGTTACACGTACGAAGAATGTCACATACAAAACACACAACTTAGCTGAACTGTGTATTAATAAACACAGAATAATACAGTAATGAATAAGCAAAACGATTGTTTAGCTGTTGAAAACTCGGAAAGAAATGGATGTTTGTAAAGAGTATGGGGAAACACTTCCATAAACGTGATTTCATCTCTTTCAAAGTTATGTAATGAAGTCAAGATGTAAGCCTGGAAATGAGACGACAACAACTTCCAACGCCGAGCGTCTCTGACTCACTTATCCCAGCATGTCACTTCTGGGTTGGAAAGGCAGGCTCGCTAAAATATACACCACATTCAAGCTGGTGGGAAACTGCTCAAATCTTACTTGTGTAATGAAGATTAAACTGTGAAATCCCGACTGTGTCAGTAATTCGTATATATATGGCTCTAGCTTGTTAAAGCATGTAATGGGATGAAGTTATGTATTTTTCAATTCACCTTTGTCAACTGACCAGAAAAGATTGGTCCACGGCGAGCAGCTTGGCAGAAACTAATTCTTGCATGTGGTGCAGCTTTGCTCGTACCTGGCTCATGTGTTTGAAACATCATATTCACTCATTAAGTGTTGAATTCGAGCATGCTTAAAAATGAGGGCTGAACCCAAATCTCTAACACTGATTTTCATACCCTTATCGTCTGAGCTAATCGGGTACCACAAAACTAAATATCCAATCCTATAAGACATATAAGGCCAGATATGTGGCTAGAAAACACACCAGCACACAGCAAAACCCTCCTGCACAGAGCTGCTTATGCTAAATATGTCACGCATGGAGGCTGAACACCACTTCCAATATGTCACAAACAAAAATACAGTTTAATAATAACGTATATGCAACCTGCTGTAGCTTAGTGATGCAGCAAAATGTCTTCTAGCTGATGGCTTGCTAATAAATATGTATCAAATCCAGATGACGGTGCGCACCAGACCCTATTTATTCAAATTCATAGTAGAAATTCACTGCGGTCACTGGCAGGTGTAAGGGAAGGGAATAATAACGTGTTTGCATTCGAGTGGCCTGATGATACAGACAGGTAGTGATTTTGGGATATAAACAGCAAAAGCTTTATAGGTTTATTATGGTATAAATAACCACAGCTCTTTCTGGTTGGAATGGTGGATTGAGCCCAGTTACAATGAATCTGTGAGCAGATTTAGCTACTACATGTTGTCTTAGAGGCGGCAGCATTGACCTTGACCTGCCTCTACTGTGTGTGTGTGTGTGTGTGTGTGGGTGTGTGTGTGTGTGTGTGTGTGTGTGTGTGTGTGCAGGGCGTGATTCGTCTCTATACAGGATATCCCTTCACCCATTGCCAGTAGGCGGCCTATTGTTAAGGCATAGGTTGTGCTGGGATCCCACTGCTACTACTGCAGTGGTAACGTGAAAAAGGTAAATCAACAGACGCTTATAATCTTTTACCACAACTCAGACGGAAATGTAACATTCATGTTCGTCCTTCATCTGAAGAATTTTGGTTATTTCTCTGTTCTTTTAAGCCTCGTTTCTGTCAATCACAACAGGGAAACGGGTTTCATGACTTTAAAAAAAAAATTTAATCATGAAAGTCAACGATAGCCTTTTTCTAATGTACACAGACGTATATTTGGTCCGCAGCCACAAACAGTTTCACACATAAAGTGAGTGCCTTAATCCTCTGATCATCAGGATGTATAAGATTTTCCGTTTTATAAAATGGAACCGAGTTTGACACTTACCCTCACCTGTGCATGCGCCCAGCGCACAACCAGCTTCTTAGATAAAGCTAGCTTCCCATTTAAACACTGGATCGCCCTCTCTGCCTCCTGCACACACACACACACACACACACACACACACACACACACACACACACACACACACACACACACACACACACACACAAAGAGGAAAGAGAGAAAAGAAAAGGAACAGATTATTTTACAATTATGATTAAAAATCAGCCTTATGAATGTACCCGAGTCCTTAAATAATTAGTCTTCACAATAATAGATGATGATGTGCCACTCTGCCTTCATATAGACCCTAACTAATTTGTGTGTGTGTGTGTGTTGTGTAGTTTTGTCTAATCGAATGAGTAAGTGGCTTTGATGCTAAATTATATTAGTGAAGTACTTTTTCTGTATGTGCCCGAGAGTCTAAGTGTGTGTGAGTGTGTAAGATAAACACACACTTCCTCTGTATTTTGGGAGGGCTTCATATCCCACTGATGGACACTAGCTGTGAAACGAGATGGTTATCACGATCCCCAGGCTCACTCCAAAACAAATACTGCCTGCAGAACCTGTGAAGCTGAGCGGGCTCCTTTTAAGTGCTTTTTTTAGAAATACGGTCCTGACCGCTTGAAGACGTCCAACAAAGCTTTGTGTCTGGGGAGCATTATTACACTCAATAAAGGGGAATTCCTTTGATAAAGTGTATTTGACTGGAAGAGTGAATCTGAACATTTTTAATCACACTTGAACTTTTTGTGACATTTGACATAATGTGGTCAAAGTCGCGCTCATTTAATTGATTTGAGTTTGTGTAGACACGCCAAGATATTGCCACACTATCATTGTCAGATCTATTCTGCAATATCTGCATTGATCCAATATCGATTTTACTGCCAATGATTGACAGTTTTTTTTTTTATAAACAAAACTTAGCATGACTAGAAAACTTAGTACATACTACCAGTTTACAAAAATACATACTGTGGCAAAAATATCACATTAATTAAAATCAAGTATAAATGATGTAAAATATATACATTGTGTATGTACCTCTCTGGTGTTGAAGTTGACAAAGCAGTAGCCCCGTGGCTGTCCCTCCAAAGGCCCAGACTTATGAAACAGGAAGTCAAACTGTTTCACATTGCCGAACTTCTCCAACAACTTGACCAGGTGATACCTGCAGAGAGAGAATCGTGTAAAAAGAGAGCAAACAGTGATACAAGAAAAACAGAGCAATAGAACAAGGGAAAATAGAATGTATTCTTAGTATCTATTATGTTAATACTTCTTCAATAAGAACAGAGAGAACCAGCTTTCATTTAGTAAAATGTCCAGCATGAGACCTGCTACTATCTTACATTGGGTCAACAAAATGCACTATATGGTATATTTTTGTGCGACCCTATGAAACAGCCACATAGATCTGCTCCCCGCTGTATTTGCCAGCCTACCGTCTGTGAATCTGTCAAGTGGGGATAATGAGAATGACAGCTTTCTCTCCCTGACACCTTTTTAGCAGCAGGCCAGCTGGTGTGGCAGGCCAGTGACAGTAAATCTCTCATTGAGACAATGGTGAGGATACAGTAGCAGGACAATGAGGGAATAAAAAAGAGGAAGCCTTAAATCCCCCTTGAGCACCAAGCTCTGCACAAACAACATCCACTCACAGTGTGGAGCTGCCTGGGACCGCAGGACTACGAATTAACATAGATATGTTGTCATTGAAGAGCTATGCAGCGTGTGTGAGGACTTGGGAGGTTTGCGTGTAACTGACCGCTGACAGCCATGGGAAAAATATTTATTTTGACAGAAGGGGAAAGAGCGATGAGTTCAGGGCTATATTCATTCATTGCTATGTTATCCGTAAATACCCAGGTGCTGATTTAATGTTTCCAACGCATGCTGAGCAGCAGGTGCTTTTCCATTGTATGACTTGTCAAAGCTCTTGTGTATGAAATGATAGTTATTTGTGCAATATTCTTATTTTTGCATGTGAAGAATAAAGGAATTTCTGAAGCAATTTCTTCCATCTGTAGGGCTGCAGCTGACAATTATTTTCAATTAATTGATTAATTATTGATCAGAAAATTGTGAAAAATGCCCATTATAATTCCCCAACACCCAAATTGACATATTCAAATGTATTATTTTGTCTGATATTTAAACATTTAGATTAGATATTCAATTTAATGTTGTACAATACGAAGAAACACAGCAAATATTCACATTTGAGAAGCTAGAACCAATAAATGTTAGGAAGTTTTGCTCAGAAAATTACTATATCAAAATTGTTACTGGAGAAAAAGAAATACAATTTCCTGGTTGTTCTTTGGCCGAATTTGATAAAAGATTTGCTCATGTATCTCCCAAATTTATTTTATATAACGGATGGACATTTGACACATCTGATTACATGTATTTTTCACTGCATTTAGACTTGTCATAGTAGGAAAAACACAGGTGTTACTAATAACATTACAATTGCAGGACCCTGAAACTGATGCAGCTACAAGTAATTCAGCAATTTCATCATTTGAACCTGTGCTTTTCCAACAGTGACATGTCAACATGTCTTCTATGAAAAATAGACAAACAAACCACAAAAAACACAAACAGGAACACAATTGAACACAGACAAACAAAAATATATCAATAGAAACTTCCTGTGTTTCTGTGTTGGTGCCTTTACCTTGTGTGACTCCAGGCCTCACAGTAACCCCAGGTGTTTGTATAACTGTAAGAGGAATTGATGCTTCAGCCTTTTATTGTTTAGTTGTGTGTGTGTGTGTGTGTGTGTGTGTGTGTGTGTGTGTGTGTGTGTGTGTGTGTGTGTGTGTATGTGTGTGTGTGTGTGTGTGTGTGTGTGTGTGTGCGTGTTTACGTGTATGACTGGGACTCAATGTGGGATACAGAGGGTGAACTGTGCGTCTTAGTTACAGGTTGTTCTAATGTCTTCCACCCCTCTATGACTCCCTGGAGAGCTCTAGGCCAATGAGAACTTCTGCTTTTCCCAGACAACACCCTGCAAGCCTCCCATGTGAAGGACGCTCCTCCAGCAGTCTCATGTACAACTAAAAACTGATGTTAAATAAAAATGATTAAATACTTTCACACTCTCCTATACAAAAATACTTTGCCTTTGCAATTTGTGCACCTCCGAACTGATCAGAAAAGGAGAAAGGTCATTTAAGTCAAATGCAAAAACCCTAAAATGTTGTAATGCACTAAATATTACTGCTATATTATTATAAATGTATAATGCATGTTTGTGCATATGAGCAAATGTGAAAGATTAGATGGCTGACACTCTAAGAACATTTTTGGATGCTTGTGAGCTGAACCACAATGGACCGCTCCTCCTGGGGGCTGTAAAAACCACCGGAGGAAGAGGAGGAGAGGGGGGAGGAAAGGGAGGGAAAGGTGGGGAGAGGGAGAGTAAAGTTCAGAGAGGGGATGTTGACGGTAAGGTGAAAGGCGGAGGAAGAAGCCAAAAGAAGAGAGGAGGTGAGGAGGCAGGTAGGAGAGACACAAGAGCTAGGAAGCATAGAAGAGGAAGGAAGGAAGGAAAAGGGGTTAAGCGAGTCCAGTCCAGAAAAAGATAAGACAAAAGGTTCAGTGGAGAAAAGTGCAGGTCAGAGGGAAAAGGATGGGGTAAAATGTTCTGGCAAGGCAGCTATCTGCAATATCTTCATATTGTCATAGAAATCTATGCCTGCAGTATGAGTAAGACTATTGTTAAAAGTTCTGAAATAAAAAATCATGGCAACTTCCAGGTACACAATTTAAAGTGTAACAAGAGGAGCTGAGAGAGGACAGAGAGGTAGACGTGATGGATTACCACTAATGAGAAATTCCCTCTCTGAGCAGCCAACAGCTCAAAAACATGAATATGTGCTGAAAGCTCCAGTTACACCTGCTGTGTTCTCTGCTCCGTGCGCAGGGCAAGGAAATCTGACAGGATATTATGTGGGAGGCTCATCTAAGCTGAGAAAATCATTTCAATGGTGAAGAAGAGTAAAGGGTGTGACTATGCACTGATGCTTTCGTTTTGACAGAGCTTTAGTTAAAGAATGACAGTTTTCTCATAAAAGACTTGCTACCTGCATAGAAACAGGAGGAAAGGAGAAAGTTTGCGACACAATTTTTGGTCCCGGCCCTACGCGAATCTTTTATCTTTCTTAGAAAATAGTCATAACCACAACTACACACACGTCGAAATGTGTCTTTCTGACAGGGGACACATTACACAAGATGAAAATGCAGCCTTCTTACCTCATCACATCCTTATTGATCTAATATTCCACCCTGTTGCTATTTTTCTGCTTCCAAATAGAAAGAACACGTATTAAAATAATTAAGATATGACATTTAGATTCAATGACTGAGCAGCAATCAACGTGTAGTACACAATTTTATGTCTTTGGTTACAAAAAAAAAACTTCTTCCAGAATCAACAACGTTTTATTAAATATTCATGGCCTCATATACTCATAATCAGCACCTTGCATTTCAGGTCTGCACTGAGTTTTGGTTTGGCTTAGCAGGACAAACAGAGGGAGTGCTGCGTATGCTACACAGGAGCTAATTAATCTTCCCAATCAGCACCAGGGGCCACAGGCATTTCTCTTGTTTTCCCTCCATACTGAGAAGTAGTTGGCTATTTAAGGAGAGGTAGAGCAGAGCAGGGAAAAGGGAAGGAAACGCCTGTCTAGACGCCCACCAGAGCTGTGGACCATACATTCTCCAGCAGCCCCCACAGGCACACAGACACACCCCTCACCCCGAAAAACTAACTTCTTCTCTCCATCACTATATATATATATATATATATATATATATATATATATATATATATATATATATATATATATATATATATATATATATATATAGGTGCTCTCCACACTCATATTTGGAGTTTGGTACACACAAATGCAACACTGGGAGGTTTGCATGTACATATGAAAATGGGTAAATGAGACACATTAATAATAAATGTACAAAGACACCCTAGTGTGTTGGAGCCTGCCCCACTAACAGCTGCCACCCAAACATCAACAATACACACACACAACACACACACACACACACACACACACACACACACACACACACACACACACTCAGCACCAGGTTGACACAGAGAGAGTAAACAGGGCAGGTGAGTGAGAAATGATGGCTGCTCCTTAGCAGAGCAGGTCTCCACGCCTCGCTGCCTCGCTTTCACACACCCAGCCCTGTCTGCTCAGTCTCAGCATGCGAAACACACACACACACACACACACACACACTACGCACACAGTTAATCAATCATATATGCATACACAATGCATTGCCTCTCTATGAGGCAGAGCCGGGCAAGTTAAAAAGCAATGCCTCCGGTTCATAACATGGGCCACCTTACAGCAACCTCAAATCCAGCACTTGCTGCTGCTAAAATCAAAAACTGATCTACTTTTTCATTCAGTTCACATTTTTGAGTCTGGAGATATGTACCCTCGTTGCAATGTCTCACTGGTAGTTTCATCTACTAATCTAATCTGAAGCAAGACACTGGTGAAGTAAAAACCTTTAGAAAACGTGTGAGGAGCCAGGAATGGATTTACTCACTCTGTAATTTTGGGATCAATGTTGCCTATCCACAAGCGGTTTCCGTCATGGGCCGCACTCTCTGACATGATGGAGGCATTTTCTACTGTCTCTGCAGCAGACATCATGTGTACTCTGTGTGAGGAAGGAATAGAAGACAGAAAAATTAAGTTTACAAAGAAAAGGCAGAGATAAGTACACTTTTTTGCATTTATGTCAGATAATCAAGTGATTAACTAATGCAGAAAAGTAAGCTGTTAATTGGAAGACTAAAATATTTCCTTACAGGGAAACTATACTATCTATACTTTACTAACTATATCTCTCTGAGCACTGAGGCTTACATGATTGATCAGAAGGCATCTGTAAAAGGAAGAAAAGTGATCTCAGACCGCACTGGAAGTGTTAATTAGTGCTTGATAATAGGAAATACCCTGGATAGGTCCATCAGTTAATACGAACATAGGTAGCGGTAATAACAGTGATAACATCCACTGTACTACAGTGCCTAATTATACAGTAAAAGAAAAAAAGGTTAGGCGATCTGATTTAGTTCCTTTCAATAAATTAAAAAGTAAATCATCTCAGTTCAGTTAGACAATTTCATTTCTTGTTGGTAGTATTTAAAGAGCGCATTGTTTGAAGTTCAACCAAAACGTTATGTCGTAACATAAATGTCAGACGTTTTGTTAATATGACTTATGTATACATGCATAAAGCTATGTAGAGATTATGGCCAAACTACATTTGAAAAGCAGTCTACACACTGTCAGCAAAATGTCAATATACCTTTTCTTTAGTTTTCATTATAGTTTAGATATCTGACAGCAATCATTTTGATGAGAATCAGGAAATTGTGTTACTTTTATTGACAGGGTCAGGCAAACACGTGGTTCTTGATATAAAATAAAGAAAGAACTCAAGGTTTGGAAACGTTGGCTTGCTAACATTACTAGCTAACGCTAGCTTAGCTAACCGCAGGTTGATCGATTGACTACTATCGGCACTCGTTAGCGTTTGCTGGTTAAAACCGATCGTGTACGGTTAAACTAATCTCGCTCATACAGATGGTGAAATGTTGAAGATTAGCTAAATCTATCCACTAAACGGTTAATTTTCCGTTTTGGACAAGTAGTGGATTGCTAGCAGTTAGCTAGTTTTGATAGTATCAATTTACCTCCTCGATCTGTCCAACTTCCTGTTTGATAGCGACTCACTTCTTAAACTTAATTTTCTACGGATCCCAGTTCGGGATGATTCAGTTACGTCAAAACGTAATACTAATCATTTCAAGCTATTTTTTTGATTTCCTCCTATAAAACTGACCAGGTTAGCTAGCTCGAAGGATAAACTGTCGCCTTGCTAACGCTCACAACAAAGGCGCAGGGTGATGTTGTAGTTTGTTTAACTGTCTGTAGAGTCGAGAGGGGTCGCTCGTTTTATATTTTGGCATCTCCCGTATGTCTCCCACATCTAGGTTTCTAGGTTTAGGCAGGAACCCCGCCCAATCGGTATACTCCTTACAGTGTTTCAAACACACATCTGTTTGAAAGATTCGGCGCGTGATGATGACAACATAGATGTCAGTTGTGGCTTTTTTTCCAAGCTAACATGCTTCTGTAAAGGCTGTAAACTTGAGAGTAAGTATGCTGTTTTGGGCCATTTACAGTTGAAGGTAGAGTTTTGCTGGGTCGCAGCTGAAATTAACGACAGTATTATATTTAGCAACTATGTGGTTGCGGTTTATGTTTAGCTTTTGCCCGTGGTATGTGCAGGAGAAGGCTAGAAGTGCTATATGCACACTCCCACCACACCGACCTTCACACCGCATCACTTACAAAACGTGTTAGAATCAGTCAGTTATCTTAAATATCTACATACTATTGTTAATAACATAGTATCAAACTTATTCAATTACTGAGTATCTGTTCTGTTCTGGAATATTACCGGAACACCTGAAGTTACCTTTACTAGTAATGTTTCTCTCAGGGGACTATGATGAAGTCATTGTCAGTATTCAGACACATTAGGGATGCACTAGGATCATGTCAGTCAAGCCAGATGACTACATGTGTCGTTTTGTTACCCACATAGTGTGTTTAAAGCGTGAGGTTAGTGGGCAGATTATTGCCAGTAGTTATGATATTGCATTTCTCTGTTTTACAGCGTTTTATTATGAATATCTTTGGGTTTTGGACAAAAACAGCTATTTGAACATGGACAGTTTAGTGAATAAGGATGTAAATTAACATTCTTGCTAACTCTGGCATGTTTACATCTTTTATTTTTATACTGATGTTCATTTATATGCTCTGTCCATATCAAATAAACAAACATGTGACATGGGCTGCAGAAGTTGATAATTGTTCAGCGTTTTCTAGCACTTTATAGACTCAGCAGCTAATCAATTAAACATAAAACAAATATTGAGAGGTTAATAGATATTTAAACTAATCGTTAGTTGCAGCCCTTATCTGAACAGTTTTTTGAGGAGGCAGAGCCAGCCAGAACATTATCAGATACTCTGCTGAAACTATAAAGTGTGCAGAGGAGAGCTCATGCGGGCTCACCAGCTGGCTTCTGCCACTGGTTGAAGGAGTGGTGTGTCTGCAGCTGCTGCTGTGTGTGAAATCTACAGGATATGAGGCTACAGTATCCCACTGAACACCTGTGCTTCACTTTTTCTGCTTGACTTCCACTCTAAAGAGATCCGTCACCGTCCCACATCCGAGCCTATCTGCTCTGCCACAGTGCGCTGTATCATATCAGCTTGTCAGGAAACCTACCAGCCATGGATGCCTGGTATGGGTTTGTATTGTAGGTGGTGGTCCACAGTCTAGCCTAAATATTGCCTTTGGAATATGTTTAGATGTTGGTTAATATCTAGACTCAATGTTTGATAAACACCAGGGATTAGTGGCATGGTATTAGCAACCGTTGAGGATACTATTGAAACTTGGAATTTTGGGCTTTAAGTGACAGGAGGAAGAGTTTACAATCTAAAATTACACAATAAAGACACATGAAGGGTTATTTAAGACTGATTCTGACATATTTTTCAAACAAAAACTCCAAAAGGTGTCTGTTTCTAGCAAAATAGGTACTTACATTAAAATTGTCAGTGCAAAGTACAAAGGGATTTGTTGTAATATTCCTGGCAGCGTGGAGAAATCTTTCAAACGGCATTCAGAGCACAATGTAAAGCAATAAGTAAATATAAAAAATACTTAAAATAATCATATACCTTTTTCAATTGCTGGGTAGGTTTTGCTAGGGTGTGTTTGGACTTCTGACTGGTTACTAACTTCTTTCTTTTTTTTCAAATAACATTTAGGTCCACTGAGGAAGAAATAAATTCTTTGATTTTCAGTTTTTCATTCACCAGTCCAGTTGATTTTGTTTTAATTAAAAAAAATTACATTTAGCTTCCAACTGAAATAATTTATACTTTTAATTATTTTACAATAATCTCAGTAATATGATGCATTTGGGAAAGTCCTTCTCACTTCTCGTCTTTAATGCAGCAGATTGTTTCTCCTCACAGCCACCAGTTATAAATACACACCAGACAATAGAGGACGTCAATCAGGCTGCAGTACACTGTGAGCTCTTCACAGCCACTGACTGTGAAAGACAGGCTTTAGTGTGTGTTTGTGTCTGTGGGCTTAGACATCTCAGAGTTTGTCTGTGCTTGTGTGTACTCCGAGGTTCAGTGACACAGTTCACAGCCGAGAGCCAGTTTGCGAGGTGGGAGGTGGTTATTCCATGGAAAAGTAGTGGTTGGTCTCATATTGTTGTGTGATTTTTGAACGGGAGGTTCCCCTTCAGGAATGCCCAAACAACTGTGTGTGAGTGTGGACTTAGTGTTGGCCTATAGGCTTGTGGGTGTAAGAGGAAGAGAACGAGCATGTTTGTGTAATCGCGTGTAATGTAGCCTTACAGCCGAGTGCAGAAAGTTCTTTAACAGCAGTGATTATGACTTTGTCATAGCAGGAAAAGCACAGGTGAAACTAATTTCATTAACGATGGCGCTACTTGGGTTTTTCCTGTTATGATATGCCAAAATATCTGATGCGAAAAAGATCTACTAGCAGATTAATAGATAATAAAAATAATTGATAGTTGCGACCCCTAGATCAAAGATGGATGAATTTATCCATATCGCCTACTTCTATGTGGAAGGTTTGTTAACATCTTTAAGGTTTATAAAAAGTCAAACTGGCTGATATTTGTGATGATGATAAGTAAGTCAATCTCATGAGTTACTGTGTGTATTTGATCTTTTTTTACATTCAAAGCTTCTCTTCAGGTTATCGAATTAAGTTTCAAATGTCTGCCAGCATTTTGTCATCACCCTAATTCACAATGTACTCCCCTAGTATTTAATACACTTGTAATTTATATGGTAAAAAATCAGATAGAATCTCTCTCACTCTAAAAATAATAATAAATGTGACTCTTTTATACTGTTGACTGTCACTGCAAAGAGATATGTGTGACATTTCTAAGAAAATATAGTAATGACATGTTTTGGCTTTTTTAATATTATTATTATTATTATTATTATTATTATATTTTTTTGTCATAGATTGTTATCAGATTGTCAAGAATAAAAGAGACTATGGTACCGTAATGTCAGTACAAGATGTAGGCCTACCTCCTACTGGCTGATACAAGCTATTACTTCATTTTAATAAATATCACCAGCAACTGATCTGTGAACACTTTGTGATTCTGTCACTTTTATTCAAATTCTGTCATTTTTTATATACTTCCTCTAACATCATTTTGTATTTATTCTATTACCTTCCCCTTTGTTTCTTTTGCAGTTATGGCTATGAACCACCTGAGTCTGCTGCGACCTCTGCTGTGTCAGTCCCTGTTGCGACAGGTCAGGTCTCCCCTCGTGGCCACCTCCAGGGTCAATGCACCACTTCTGTACCCCAACACCACCTTCTACCCCTCTGCATGCACCAGGCTCTATGCCAGCAAAAAGGCGAAAGGTCAGTGAGGAGATTGCTGAGACTGGAGTTCACTTATGTACAACCTCTGTGGCTCTGTTGGCATGAATGTGGGTTACGTGTTTAGATATTATCTATCTTGCATATCAGACTCCACTCTTTCCTCAGTGCTTTGCTTCTTTCCCTCTCTTCGTCTTCCAAGCCAAGGCAAAGGGCCAGTCAGCTAAGGGCCAGTCGGCTAAGGTGAATATTAATGCAGATCTGGTGGAAGACATCATCAGTCTGGATGAAGTGAACAAGGACATGACAGCTGTTCTCAATGCACTCAAAGAGGACTTCACACGCAACCTCAGCATCAGAACCTCGCCAGGTATTCAGCTTCTCTCTGTTTCCTTCTTGGACTCCGTCTCATGTTGTCTGTCTGCCTGTGTCTCCTGACAAATCTCTCTGTTTGTTTCTCAAACTTTTACAGAAGACTAATAAATGGCAGTATATTAAGAGCACTGACAGTGATGTTAGAAATGTGAGGGTTTAATTAAGTTGCTCAGCTTGCCATTTTCTTTTATTGTTAACAGTGCCAAAGAAGAAAACATGCTAGAACAATAGAAAGAATGCAGTACATTGAATATTATACCACACACGGACAAGTTAAAGTAGTATTTGTATATTTGTCCAACAGCAGGTTAAATCTGCAAAGGTATGTCTCTGATCACACACGTCTGCAGTCCAACCAGAATAATAAATGTTTACCTGGAGTGAAACCAATGTTTGAATCCAGTTTTTCCAAATAATGTTTTTCAGTAACATCCCTACAAACATGGCTTCTCTTCTTCTCTAAACAAGCTGTTTGTTACGTCCTCTGCCCTAGCCCAGAGTTAATGTTTTATCATTCTGCATCTGGATGGAATGCCATCATATCCAAGAGATCACAGACATGAATCACAAAGTAACATACAGAATGCAGAGGCCACATATGGGGCTTATTGTTTTCTTTTGTTGATGCACATGAATTGTGCATTGACTGTTGCAGCGCGGTTTTACTTTTCAATTGCATCATGTATGGTACATGCACGGTTTACTTCATAACAGCACATGAAAGGGACATTTTTGCTTTGGGGATAAAAGTCAGTAAGTCTTCCTCTTTGTTTGCATCTACCTGACAAAGGGCCTAAGGGCTGAGAGTGAGCCCTAGTGTGACCTTACCTTGACCCCAGTTTGACCTCTGTTTCCCCAACTGCATCCTGGTCATGACCCTTTTGCCTCTGGGTTCTAACAAATGGGAGCTGGGCTTGGGTGTATAATGGAAGATCCCGAGGGAGGAGACGGGCGCTTCAGACTTCAAACTAAAAGTGTGTGAGCTTTTACTCCTTTTACTCTTCAGACGAAAGTGCGCTTTCTCTCCGACATTTGATCTGCAGGAAAGTTAAACAACAGAAGCAAAAACACAACCTTGATCTTTATGGTTAACACCCCAATGTCGTGTCTCGTAAATGTCCTCCAACTGTTTCACCGTTCTTTATTAATGTATCTGTTCATTTTTCATCATGTTCCCTTCAGCATCATTCAGCAATTTCTTGGTCTGATTCATTTTCTATCTTCGGCCCTTTACATCCCTCCATTATTTAGTCTTCTCTTTTGTTTTTCCAACAATTCCCAGCTTTATTTTTTGGCCTCCAATCGTATGATATTTTTAATCTGCATCTCATACTTTTGAATTCAAATTTCTTCTTGACCTACAAGGAAACATTTGTTCACAGTTCCCTACTTCGCTCCCTCCATCTCGTCAGTCCTCCTTCTGCTTCTCTTGTCATTGCTGTCTCTTGCCCTCCATCCTGTCATCCTCGCTCCATCTCTCTCTATCCACTCACGGCTGTCCTCCACTCCATCCCTCCTCTTCCCTTCTGTCCAGCTGCACAGTAATCCAGGGAGGCAGCAGGATTTAGAGCTGACAGGAGAGATGAGATGGTGGAATGGAATGACGTCAGTTGTCCGAATGTGTGTGTCGTGTGCGTGTGTTTGTTCCATGAACCTCTCATCTGGCTCTCATTAAGTGTGTGTGTGTGTGTGTGTGTGTGTGTGTGTGTGTGTGTGTGTGTGTGTGTGTGTGTGTGTGTGTGTGTGTGTGTGTGTGTGTGTGTGTGTGTGTGTGTGTGTGTGTGTGTGTGTGTGTGAATGCATACTGTGCATGTGTGGCAAACGTGTAGCAGAAAGTCAAAGATAGATGCAGATAGAGGGGATCAATGCTGTGACCAACATATTGTGGTTAGTCACAGATGGGTAATCTGTCCCGAAAACAAGCTCTGTTTCCATGGAAACTTTGTTACGACATAGTGCACTGGGACGTTGAACAACAACGGTACTGGATGCGTAAATCAGCAACTGTACGCTAACAAGATCGTCATATATGCTGATGATATGTCAGTGTTGTGTTTATTTCATTAAGCTCTGGTGCAGACCAAACAACTGCACAGAATGAAATTGATTGTGTTGAGCGTCATCTCAGTCTGGTGAATAAAACATCATTAATATCGATTAGTTGTGTACATCGCTAGTATATTAAGTTAACAAATAATATAAAGTCAACTGTTTAATGTTGGAAACAAAACATTTTTAGATAAAAAGCAAAATAATAGTTGTAAGTGTACAAATAAAAGTTATTGACAAAGAGCAATTCAAATGCTTTCGAGCCATCCTCCTCTGACCTTCCTCTTCTTTCTCAACCCCCGTACCCCTCCTCACCCTCCACTTTTGTAATTAAAGAAATGACTGTCTGTCTGTCTGCCCTCCTAAAGTATTAGCAGATGTGTAGGTGCTCATTGTCGAGGCACGGGTAACAAAGACGGACAGGCAGAAGGTCACAGATATGGACATAAATGCGCCGCATATACACAGAGAGGTACTGTGAGACGGACAGGCAGGTTTAGAGCGGCACACAAATTAACTTTTGAAGTCAAAGAGGGAGACAGAATAATTGGCAGGCAGGTAATATGTCAGTGATCCAGTTGGGCTGCAGCCTTTAAATAAAAGGTATCCACTTCCTCACATCATACCAACCTTTTATGTTTTGTTTCTTCTCCTGCATGGAATCTCTGACTGGTACATTTATGTATTTTGTGCCCTTGAAATCATATGATAAATTATTTTTATTATTTGTTTTATTACACCATTGCCTCACCTCCCCTTCACCCCCCTTTTCCACACACGCACACCACCAGCACTGCCCCCAATGGGTAAGCAGGGAGCGGGTGATGTAAGGCAGAGGTGGAGAAGGAGGAAACAACTGCGTCTGAGGTTAGCCAGACGGAGGAGAGGGAGAGGGGTCGATGGGTGGAGCGATGGAGTAAAGGGAGAGAAGGAGTAAGGAACAAAAGTCAACCCATGTTGGCAAACTTGCCTTCGCTTCTCTGTGTTGACAGTGAGGAGAGACAGTAGATCATGGAAACTGTTAACACTATAACAGTGGTCTCTCATATTTTAGTTTTTCTTACTCATGCAGTTTGTGGCTTCTGCTGCACATTCATTAATCTGTCTGTCTGTTTATTTGTTAATCTGCCTGACTAAATATAAAGGAAAACATACAGTCGATCATTCAGTCTGCATGGAAAGAGTGTCATCAAACCAGAAAAAGCTAGCATAGTTACCACAGCCTGACCGATACTGGATTTTTGGTGCCGATACCTATTATAGAGCCATGAGAATAAAGCAAATCTGAGAACTGTATGCCCAACTTCAACAGTCAACATTGTTGGAAGTTTGTTTGTTGGACTGCATTTTGATATATAGTGCTTTTGTAGTCTTGAGCGACCACTCAAACCAAGGACACTTCGACTGCAGGGGCCGGACTAACGACCTTCCGATTGGTGGATGACTGATAGTAACTATAAATAGAAGTGTAACTATTTATAACTTGAGTTTAGAAAAGATAAAGTCAAATATACATCAAATGCAAAAGCTGATATGTTTTATTTTGGCATGTAAAATTGGTAGCTGCACAGGGTAACTGCGTTGTACATTGCAACAGCAGGATTTGATGCCAAAGTCTACGTAGGTAAATGAATGAAGTAAATAAACAATTGAATGTATCTGTATTTGTTTAGGAGCTCTGGATCACATTGTGGTGACGACACAAGATGGGAAGTTCCCTCTCAACCATCTGGGACAGGTCTCCATGAAATCCCCTCAGCTCATTATGGTCAACATGAGCAGCTTCCCAGAGGTAAGACGATCACCTGCACAGATTCTCCTTCCCCGTATCTGTTTGTGTCACGCAGGCAAGCACAGAGTAACTAAAAGCTTTATAACAATAATCCGAAGCACAGACAGATAGATGGTCCTCGCAGAAGGAAAAGTAAAGCCAGACCAGAACTCTAAGCCCACATCTCTGTATAAATGAAACCTGACCTGCCTCGCTCTCTCCAACTGAGTCTCAGATGCTAATTGATTGATCACTCGGGGAGCCCTTTGTTCTGGGGTGAAAGATAGCAACATGATCCCAAACCGTGTGTGTGTGCGTGTGTGCGTGCACTGAGATGTGGTTATGTCTGCGTGTGAGTTTTCACAGAATAGGAAATGACCTCATTTTACCCCCAGGTTAGGAAGGAATGGATTATTTTTCTTTTCTTTCTTTCCCTCTTTTCCTTTTTAGATGATACAACGCTGCTAATCAGAGCTCCAGTAAGACATTTTGTCCAGGGGGGTGTCTCGCATTTCTCAACTTTCTGGTGGTCTGGAAAATCTAAATGTGCTTCTTTTTTTTTAAGCATTTAATACGACATTATGCAATCATATATCCACAGACAGTCATGACTGAGGATTTAGATCTTATATAGAACTGAAGTTCAGATGAATAGGAATAATGAATGACACCACCTTACAAGTGATGCTTGCATCTACAATATGTCAGAAACCTGCCAATAGTTCTGATTATAGTAATAAAAAGAATTCATACAGTTAAATGCAAGAATTAAAATACAGTTCAATAAAACACGATTTTAAGTGCTTGGTAGAGAACAGTCTACGTCCAAGCTAGCGGCACTGTGAGGCTGTACTTTGAGCTAAATGCTAATGTCAGCATGCTCACAATGACGATGCTAGCATACTGATATTAAGCAGGTATAAAGTTTGTATCGTTCTCACCATCTTAGCATAGCACGTTACCATGCTGACATTGTATTTGCTATTACCTGAGGGGAGCATGAATGTGTGTTTTAACGACAAACCATCCAATAGTTGTTGAATATTTCACTCAAAACTACATATGTCGGGCGCCCCGGGAGCTCACCTGGTAGCGCGGGCGACCCATATACAAAGGCTTAGTCCTTGCCACAGCGGCCTGTGGTTCAAGTCCGACCTGTAGCCATTTGCTTTCACAGGCTACACTTCTCTCTCTATCTTTAAAGGCATAAAAAGACCAAAAATACATACGTCAACCTTATTGCCAGTACAACGAAATTTCATTTGAATTGTACATTGTGTATAGCTTGAAATGACGATAAAGTTTTGATTAAAAAAAGATTGTGGTGCTAGAGGAAAAGTCAGGGCCGAGATGCAGATTGTTTAGATATTCCAGCCAATCTAAACCAGCCATTGTAACATTATTTGGTAGCCTTTTCTTTGTATAAGCATAGATGATATTCAAAGGCAGTTTTGTTCTTGCAACCATCCTCCACCACCTTCTATTTTCCTACCACTCACCTTTTGTGAATCTGGAAGGTGTGACTTCACCTGTCTTTTGTACCGCTATCACAAAACAACATCCAAATCTAAGTATTTATCAGCATCTTAAATCTGGAAATCCAGCCTTCAACCTGAATGGACTTGTAGTGAGTCTATTTTCTTCCCAGAAACTCCGACCACAGACCACACACACACCGGCAGACAAACTCATGCATGCACATAGTACCCTGTCGTGCCCTACGTTACCCATGTCCCACACAGAGGTGAGTCCTCAGTACCCTGAGCTAATAGGCTTATAATGATGCCTATCCATTACCAGGCTCTCCAGAGGGGCCCTACCATTGTTTTCCATTCATTCATTAAGAGCAGCCTGGGAAGCCACAGTGGAACTAACACGACTACCAGCATGCTTAGATCAGGCGGCAATTTGCTGTGTGTGTTTTAGGATAAATGTGCGTGTTTAAGCATCCCACCACTTTGTTCATAAAGTGTTTTCTTCAGGACCCTCCTTTTTAAACATGCACACACGCGGACTCTCACACACATTCCTCTCTGCTCGCCTCTTAGCTTTGAACCTCGCCGTCAAGCGTTTGATGTGAAACTCCAGCGTAATTTCTCTTCCTCTCGCAACATGTATAACCAGAACCTTGCCCGGCCTTTTTCAGAGAAATTCCCCTCGGTTTTTTCGTAACCACCGTCGTCGTCGGGAGAGGGGAAATGGTGATGAATTTGATGCTGAGAACAATCAAACATAGGTATGGGCTGAATCTATCACCCCACACTCGCAGAGAGCAACCAGAGGCCTGTGCGCCGGATGATTTTGACAAAGGAAAAGAAACCTCATGAATTAATTTAATCTGCGCAAATAAATTCCTTTAATCTCACTGCCATGTCTTTCCCCCAGCGGATAAGGCCAGAAGCAGCTGTCAAGAAAGGAGAGTAGGGTAGACTGAGGTAAAGAAAAGAAGAAAGAAAAGGAAATGATATGCTCTTTTTCCTCGCGTTGCACATTTGCACACTTTGTAAAGCTCAGCTAAGGGAATTGTCATGTGGTTGCAGAATAGTTTTTTTTGAAGAGTGTGACTTTGTTTTCAGTAATTCAAAGGATATGTCTTCCTCTCTCCCTCGTCTGTAACGCACTGTTTTGTATAAGGTGGATCATTTTTTGGTTTCACGTAAATTAATTCTGTTTTAATTATTTACCATTGAGTAATACGCAAGCCTCCATGTCTGCCAAATAAATACAAATACACTTCAAAATAGAATTCCAAAGTAAACACTTTGATAAATAACTGATATTATCAAAGTGTTGTGTGACAGCAGACACTTTTCAGAACCTCCGATCACTGTCTTTGTCTGATCCTGTGTTGTGATTCTTATTACAACATAAGTGTCGTCGTGCATGATGCCAGATTTTAAGGGAATCTAATGTGTAGTTTCACTGACACGAGGCTGGTCTTGGCAAAACTAACTTTCAATAAAAACATTGCATTTATCGACGGTGACTTTTGGCTGTGGCCCAGTAAGTCGTGACAGTATATACAATACCAGGACCCTGAAACTGAAGCAGCCATCTTTAATTTGAGTATTTACATCTGTGCTTCTCCTGCTGTGAGATTCAAAATGTCTTCTGTGAAAAATGTCTCGTAAAGAAATAACATAAATGACTCTCATCCATTTATCCATAGTTTTAACTACATACATTCAGCTACTGCTAGCATCACTGAATGTATTGTTCATCCAACTGTAGCAACCGGAGGTTTTATTACCTACAAATAATCGTTACGGAGGATGACGTGAGGAAATGTTTCCTCACATAATCAGTTTTGAATGGTATTTCTGCAACATACATCAACTTCATTGCTTTTCATGGGGTAGAAATAAACAGAATTGACAGAAATGGGTTCAGTCATAAAAAACTGTCCCTCAACCATGTTAAAATGTCACAATCATGGTGCCTGTGCCGGTCTAAAGACTATAAGATATCAATGTCTTTCAACATGTGTAACCTTAATGCCTCTAACCTCCAAATGTGGTGACCTGTGCCTTCCACCGTATTTGTTAAACCCCGTAGATTTAAGACCTCCCATAAGGTAATGAGCAGGCCACATGCAAAATCTGACCACAAAACAAACTGTTTACATGTACTCTTAAATTAAAGTGAATATATATACATGTACAGTTACTCACCTCAAGATCATTCACATTTCCCATCTTCATAAATGAGCAATTAGCCGCTTTTATATTTGACAATAAAGATAAAAAAATGAGTAAATACAAACTGAAAAGCACATATGTGTTTGTGTGAACATGTATCATACACAAGCACAAGCAGACACTCCTTTTGAGGTCACCATGGGTCAACGCCCTGCCCTGCAACCTCTCATTTCTGTCCCACAGGGCTGAGCGCTGACAGTGGCCCAAGGCACTTCCACACTGCATGGGCTTCCCCTGACACACACACACACGCACAGACGCACACACACTACATATAACCCACCCACCCACAACACCTTAATGATTGCCAGCTGGAGCTGGGCCACTACCTGCAGTTGTAGCGCTGCTTTTCCATTCATATATCTGTGTGTGTGTGTGTGTGTGTGCGTGTGTGTGCGTGCGTGTGTGTGTGTGTGTGTGTGTGTGTGTGTGTGTGTGTGTGTGTGTGTGTGTGTGTGTGTGTGTGTGTGTGTGTGTGTGTGTGTGTGTGTGTGTGTGTGTGTGTGTGTGTGTGTGTGTGTGTGTGTGTGTGTGTGTGTGTGTGTGTGTGTGTGTGTGTGTGTGTTTCTGTTGTGCTCCAGGCTACAGCGGCTGCCACCCGTGCCCTGAGAGAGAGTAGCATGAACCTTAACCCAGAGGTGGACGGGACGATCATCAAGGTGCCCGTTCCCAAGTGAGTCTCTTTCTGAAACACACACACATGCACACAGCCCCAAGGGCAGAAACGTTTTCCTGCTTTTGGCACTTTCCTTCTTCTCAATCTTTTCCTTTTCTTCTATTATTCCTCTTTTCCCCCCCTCCCACTATTATTATTATACACACATATCTTAAGTACTTGCTCTGAAACAACTATTAGGTGATCTGATAATACAAGTACTCAATTGACAAAATGTTAATTGATGATATAGTTAATTTGGCATTAAGATTTTAAAGACTAAAAAAAGTAACCAATAAATAAATAAAATATCAATACATGATGTAAATGATCATAAACTTAACCCTAACAGTAAGTCTCACCCAATGTCTCCACTTTAATACCTGTAACTTTGGTTTGTAGATGCATAGAGACCCCCAGTGGGTTGATGTGAGGGTCTCTCTCTCTCTCTCTCTATCTCTCTCTCTCTCTCTCTCTCTCTCTCTCTCTCTCTCTCTCTCTCTCTCTCTCTCTCTCACTCTGTCTCTGTCTCTGTCTCTGTCTCTCTCTCTCTCTCTCTCTCTGTTTCTGTCTCTCTCTCTCTCTCTCTCTCTCTCACTCTGTCGCTCTCTCTCTCTCTATCTCTCTCTGTTTCTGTCTCTCTCTCTCTCTCTCTCTCTCTCTCTCTCTCTCTCTCTCTCTCTCTCTCTCTCTCTCTCTCTCTGCCAAGTCAAACAACCTCACAAAAAACTATCTGTCACTCACTCACTAAACCACTCTGTTTGTTTATACAGTGTGTATTTTGAATTTATTTCTACATATACACACATGTGCATGTATAAATGCGTGCCTGTATTTATGTGCATGTGTGTGCACGCGTGGAGCAGCAGGTGTTAGTCTGGCAGAGGAGGGACACAAGAGTCAGACTGCTTTCCCCCTGCAATCAGTCTCGGCACGCTCCAAGCCTTCATTTGCATTTCCAAAGAGAAGCGGCTCCTTGATTGGCCCTGGAATCAGTAATTAGGCCGTATTGTTTGTGGTAAATAGACGCTGCACTTGGATTGTTTGCAAATAGTCCCCGAGGCAAAAACAACGGGAAAAAAAGCCAATTAAGGACAAAGAGGGAGAGTAAAATGGGAAGTATGATTTTCTGAGTGATTAACGAATGCAAAGTGAATACAAAGTTGTTGGGATGACGGATGTTTCAGCTCTGGCCTGAGACCTCGACAAATGATTGTTGTTACACGGTTGCTTACGATTAAACTTGCATGCTTACAAACACTTAACATTCTCATTTGCACAAGTGAGGACATTGTTGTTGTTTTTTTATTTAGTCTCTGCACAGTTGTGTGTTTCCTGTGTTTTTAGCAAGAGTCTGACTACCCCTTCTTTTTAGGTCTGTGTGTAGTTCGAAGGCATGTTGAATGTTTTGCTGTAGCAACTTCTCCCGATAGTAGGATGTACACTTTCTCCAACACTGAGAGCTTATTGACTTGTTTCATCACTTAGTAAAGTCTATCACTCTGATTTTAAGACGGACTGCTACTTGAACCCAAGTGCTTCGACCCTTGCTTGGTATAATCCATTTACCCGTTTCCCAGGAATTCTTACTGTCTTACTCTTTGCTCTTCTCTCTTTTCCCTCATCTCGTCCCTTCCCTGCAGAGTAACGAGGGAACACAGAGAGAACCTTGCCAAGCTGGCAAAACAGCTCGGCAACAAGGCAAAAGACTCACTGAGGAAAGTGCGAGCTAATGCTGTCACAAAGGTCAAAACTGTGAAGGAAGGACACTCGGAGGACACCATACGACTTGTGGAAAAGCAGGTAGGTGACGGGGTGATCAGGGCTATTACACATAATGCTTCTTAATTAATTAAACTGAGGAAGGGAAGTTTCAAGGAAGGTGGAAAGATATGAGTCACAAAACTGAAAAGAGACAAGGAGGTAACTGATAATAGGAGCCTTTAAAGACTTGAAACTATTGTAGCCCAAACTGTCCAAGGGTGTATATATATATATATATATATATATATATACATATATATATATATAAAAATATATGACAAGAGAGGTGAGAAGATTATCATCAGTCCAGTCACATCCTATTACCAGACATACACTAGAGAGGTAAAAGAAGGTGAGCCCAAAAGGTGTATTTAATTGTTTTCCATCTTCCCCTCTGCCTCCACAGATTCAGCAGATGGCCGACAACATTGTACACAACATTGACACACAGCTTGCAGCCAAGACCAAGGAGCTGTTAGGCTGACCGTGAGGATTAAAAGGTCTTATTTGAGTTATTTTCATTCTAGCTGAACCTACAAATGGACACACACAACAGGGGCAACATGTCATTCCTATCAGGTTTATAATAGACAGTGAGGCACGAGAGGTATTTCTTGAATCCCGTTCTCACAGTCTAAAAGCTCAGCACAGACGAACACGTCTCCGTCCTGTTGTTGATGTTTTGGCAGAAACGGGGCTTTGGTTCAAGCCCACATCACTGGCAAAGATCTGCTCTTCGCTGCTGGGTGATATCTGTGTTTAACCGTCGGTGCGTAAACAGAAATTGGCGGGGAAACAACAACGACAGACTGCCAGTCACCTCCCTCCTCCCTTGTTACTCTTCCTGTCTTCAAACAAACACCGACGAGGGACGAATGGACTTTTAATGGGATTTGTGGGCCTCCTCCTAATCAAACTCCTTGCCACAAGGGCTGTCTGTTTATATAAAACAAGCGCACCCGTCTGAATGTAAACTGGCTGCGGGTTTGTCTTGGTGGCAAGAGCGAGAGAGAGAAAGGGAGAGAGGGTTGCTTCCAGAGACGCAGGATATGATTAGCGTGTTGCCAAACATTTGTTTCACATTGATTCAAAGTCTGTTAAAAAAATAAACTTGAAAAAAAATAAACTTCAATTTCTGCCCTGCCCATGTCTATGATTGATAATAGGGCTACTCTCTCGACAATAAAGTCAAGAAAGTAACATTATTGATGGACTCCATTAAAAAAAAAACTGCTTTGTACCATGTGCGTCATCTTTCTCTCCTTTGTTTTCTTTTCTTTTACTCCACTTTTGGTTTGAAGTCGCCCCCCCCCCTCCATTAGTCAGAGTGATAATGGACTTTTCCTGTGTACAGACCTCCAGGCCCTGGCTGCTGGCACCACAGACTTTTAATGTCGTGCACTTGGCCCCTTCTTTTGCTTTAAATAGCTGCACTTTTTAAAGCCACAGTCAGTACGAGTATTTGTTCAAAGTGGATCGATAAGAAGAAATGTATGAATGGAAAACCTGCCCAGCGACACACACATGGCTCTGCTTTTATCTATCTGCTGTTTACCCCAGCTAGAGGCTTTCCGCACTATATGTGGTCGGTGTCTTCATCTTTATCATGATTTGTTTTTGCTTCCTCTGCTACTTGTCGCAAACAGCCCACATGGCAGACAGGTTTAATTTTAAAAGTTTTCCCACACACTTGCTCTCATAAACACAGAGTCATTTGATTACAGTGCTGCGACATCGCACACTACTAATTAAATCCTAATCAAAATGCGGTTTGGCTTCTTTTTAAATGGACAAAATGAATTGAGGAATAGTGACGATGCAGATCCCATGGTGCTTTTTGTCATCCTTGGTGTTAGGTGGTAGCTACACATTGTGGCTTTATTACATTTGCCTTGGCTCCGTCTCCCTGAATGGCTTCGCTTTAATGGCCTTAACAGACCAGAGTCGTTGGATAAACAAGAGTTTAGCAGAGGAGTGGCTGGGTCGGGACAGAGGAGAGGAGGAGGGGTGGGGTGGAAATGGCAGGTTTTTTTTGCGGAGACTTCCGGGTCCATATGTCAGCAATTTGAGGGCATTGTGTACCTTGGCCTAAAACAGAGGCTTCATGATCGATGGAGGGGTGAAAATCTCCCAAGTCCCTGGCGCAGAACACAGGCAAGCACGAGGAAATTGCTTTCAGCTGATGGCTTCATTTTGGTTGACATTTATCAAGTGAATTACCCCTGTTCCTTTCAAATGTTTACTACTACTACTAGCACTGCCTTTTGACGTGTGTGTGTGTGTGTGTATGTGTGCGTGGGACTGCATTTGTGTGCAAGAGAGAGAGAGCAATAGAGGTTTGTCTTTGTAGCAGTTCTGGTGTGTCCTTTGGCGATTCCTCACAAAAATATACAAGTCTGAATTAGTTCAGTAAACGTTTGAGTTGATGGTCGAGCCTTCTATTCATTGCTGGTGCATTTAAGTAAAGATACTAAATTAGACATTTGAACTTAGAGCTTTAACACTCTCAACTAGCTCTTTATAAATCTGTATTTTTACACAAAAAAAAGGCCGATGTCTGATTCTTGCATGACAGATGACTGTGATCTTAAAAACACAATTTCAGGACATGAAGGAACATCACCAACAAGTTTAAATCCTGAAGTGAGACGACCTAACTTTCTAATTAGCCGTAAAAGTGACATTTATGGGATGATCGTCAAATGTAATGTAAAGTAGAGAAGAGTCATATATCAGCACACTGACTGTAATATCAGTTATACTACAATATCTAACTAAAGTTTGCCAACATAAGATACTGGTCACAGCAGACCAAGTGCAGCACAACTCCTGAGTGTACTAAATTGGGCAAGAGTCCGTTTTAGTTCTTATGAATTCAAGTTTTCGTTTGTAAGAGGAAGAATTGATTATTTCTTCTTTCAAAAGTTCCGTAGTCCCACTTTAAATCATCAATTGGGAATTTTTGAGTATGTAAGTATGCGTGTCGCAGAGCGCGCACTGAATCCAATTTCATCCTCATTCCTCTTTTTGGAACGCACAAATATAAGATACAGACACGGAGGAGTACAATTTAAAGTCATTGGGGGAAGAAAAAAAAAAAGAATAAAAATGCCTTGAGTGTTGCTCTCCAGCTCAGTCCCTCCATCTTCTCGTACTTCATTCTTCCCCTCTTAGCATTGTTCTACTTTTCAATATCTCTACTTTTCATGCAGATTTCTCTGCTGCATTATTCATATCTTTTGAGAGAAGCTCGATACCATGGTCTAATACTAGTTTCCCAAAACGACCTACATTATATTGTATAGCCACTGTGTGTATGAAAGAAGATGAGAAAGAATGAATGTATATGATTCCCCTCTTGCTTTCTGTGATTACACTCTGAACATCAAGCCACGGTGCTCCTCCAGCGGCAGAACCGCTAAGGAGGCCGGGCAGCGACGGAGCCGACCACTTAGGAATAGACAAATCCCCCCCCCACACACACACACACACATGTGTATATACCTCTTATTCTCTCTTTTTCTCCCTCTCTTCCTCTTCTCATCACCTCTGGAGTGTAAAGAGCATCAGAGTGTGTGAAGCCACCCTGAAGATCTCATCAAGGATCCAATCAGCGCGTGAATACAAAATGCGCTCTCTTGCGATGTGATGATGGGGTGGGGAGGGGAACATTCAGAGAGCCTGTCTGGAGCGAAGAATCTCTGCATATGCAAATTGAAGAAGAAAAAAAAATGTAATGGATTTTATAAGATAAGAATATAAGAGTGTCTCTGACCCTTTCAGGGATGTAGAAATAGGCTCGCAGGAAACCCATATGTGCAGATTAGCTTATTAATATTTATAGATGTAATTGGTTGAGCTGCGTGGCATGAAGCCTTATTGTACCTGCTGTAATGCAGACCATGTTTAGGCCTAATCCAGGTGGGTGCTCTTACTGGCTCTAACAGGGAAATGGCCGGCCATTTTAGGAGGAAGCTGGATATCCTAATAATCAGGTAAACTAATACCGGACGGTGAGAGTGTTTCCTTCCGGAGCTCTTGGAACGTCACTCATTCGCAAAATAGCTCCTGTCTAGTCCGCGAGCCATTTTAACTCGATGGAACGTGCGCTCTCTCCCCCCCCCCACGTGTATTTACAGAGGACCACACGGGCCCCTTCGGATAGCCTCTATACTCATGAGGAGGCTCCCCAAACGTCGTAGGGACCGACCCAAACGCTCCAGCACACACACCTCCTGCTTCTCAAATCTGAACAAAGCGTTCCTCAGTCTAAAGTGGTTAAACTGTCATTTCAAATCGTCTGGACATCGTGATTACCAGCATGGGAGGAATTATATATTTAGCTTTATGTCCGTCGCCATTTCCTCCCCCCGCCCTGATCTGAAGTGACTAGCCAGTAGTGCCCTCGATATTACTATCTCTGAGGAGTTTAAACCTTCCCCCAGGAGACAAGTGTAATCAAGGACTGCCAGCAGGAGAGAGGGAGGGAGGAGGGTGAGAGGCGTGGGGTGGGTGGTGTTGGAGTCCTGTAGTGATGGGATGGTGGAGGGAATGACAATGGACCCAATTTACGAACAATCCTGCTTCCCAGTCCTTACAAAATACTAAAGTACTCCGCCAAGTCTTAGAAAAAGAACAGAACATTAGTAAAAATGTCTGGCATGACCTGCTGGTAAACTTCTTTTTACATAGATTTTTGTCAGTAGGCTATATGGACGATATTTTCAGAAAATAATATCCCCTCCTTTTGTTGTAGAATCTTTTTTTTTTTTGCACATTCAAGTGCAAATACTAGTAGGAAAACGTCTTGTTATAATTGCTACAACAGGTGACATTTGAGCAAAGTTAGAAAATAACATCACTTTCATCTCTTGCAAAGATCTGAAGTCATTCTCTTCTTTTATTCAGGCCCAAAGTCATGTTTGCATACAGTAAATAGTACAAATCTGTTATTGCAGATGGATTATATCGACGTGAGTGTATTGAAGCGAGACAGAATAAGGCAGATGGCTGCACTAAAATCAAGGGAAATTATTCTTGTTTGTTAACTTGTACTGGAATATCTCCTCACACCGGCTGCTTTTTACATTTGTTTGTAATGAAAATAAGACCTTCATGGCTTGATAACAGACAAATGACCAGATGGAGATTTTAGCAGTGCAATAACCTCTTCAAAAAAAAATCAAGCTACCATATGCTGTAGTTCAGCAACACAAAACAAACACTGCACAAATAAGGAGGGGTGGAAGCTGTTGAATGAAAGGAAAAGCATGCACGTATACGTACATACACTTACACTTCTACTGCTTTTATTTAGCGAGTCATTGTTTAGAAAACATTCTTCCTTGATTCTTTCCACAAAAACATTGTTTCTCAGTAAATCCACAACCCCTTCCAGGATCTCATCCATCCTGAAGACACTCATTCATCCTTAATAACGTCACCGCTTGCTCATAAATAAAAGTGACCGCTAGGAAAGCAGATGAACGCAGGCAACGGATTGGACAGGAAGCCAGTTAATCTGCAATCCAATCCGGCCCGAGTCTAGTGAAACCCGGCTCAGCTTGGCTGACCGAGGCCTGGGAGGAAGGAAGTGAAGGACTCAGGAAACAGTGTTCAGAGCTTTCACCAGTCATATCCATCACAGTGCACAGTGATGGAAGCATGTGTGTTCATGTGTGTGTGTGTGTGTGCCCCTGTTTCACCAGTCATATCCATCACAGGGCTCTGTCTCCAGGCCTGGGCAACAGAGCTGGAGAGTCATTAGAGGGGCTGGGCTGCAGGCTGCAGCTCTGCACTTTAACTAAACATCTTTTCCATAAAATAAATGCTTCCAGGTTAGTGGTGGGGGTCCCGGAGAACCCAGGTCGCCTCGCTTTTGCTGCCACTCATCTGATCCCAATTACCAGAAAGACTGGGTCAGAGCCAGCGAAGACTATATGGATACAGACTGGAGTCGTGTGTAAGAGTCCAGCGAGGCATCCTTTTGTCTTAAAACAACACATCGCCACCCCACCATGCCGTAACCTCCCTTTCACTGTGCAGTATTTAATCTGTAGTTAAGGAAAGAAATGTGTACTGTAACACATGTCTATTACCGGTGTGGTTTTTGCACTTACATTGTAGATTTGTATTGGCTCAGTATGAGTGAGTAGGTGTGGGTTCAGTGGCATTTTTATAGGACATAAAGCTGTCGTGGTGATGAAACCTGTGACTTCTCTGTCATTGGAATCTGACCACAAAGCCACCTTGACATCTATTTAACTGCCACGCTGGAGCAATACGACATTGACCCATTTCACTGTTTATGCACATAATTAAGTACACATGCACTTACTATTTACTTTATCACCAACAATAGATAAGACATACAGTCTAGGAAAGGAACGTTTATGTATTTGCATGGCACCTTTTGACAACAACACTTTATAGTGTACTATACTATATATCAGGACGTGTCCTTTAATGTGATGTCATGTCATATTAAGTCTAGCGATGTCACATTACAACATGTCATATCTTGTGTTCTTTCTGTCTTTATCTTTTCACGTCATCATGACAGTTATCAGCTGTTCAGATGGAAAAGTTCTCATAACATCTCTTGGCATTTTTACATCGTGGCCTATTATTTAATATGATATAATTCTTCTTATATCTTGTCAGTTTATAATGTCTGTAACACTTTTAACTTTTATTTCTTCTATTGACTGTCCACAAGCTTATTTACTCTGAGCAGGTCTGGTACACACCCTGTTAAAACTAGAACATATAGTTATTTATTTAGTTTGATAAAGGTATTGACGGACTGAGTGCACATCTAATACGTGTTGCATCAGTGTATCAGCTTATGCTAACTCGTAAAACCTGTTGGAGTAACCTGATCTTGGAAGAGTCGATCATGGTGATATATATGTGCTTGTGCAGGCTTGGGTTTTTGTGTGGACACAGCGTGCACTTACATCCATACATTATTGAATAATTGTTTCCTGATGCTCTTCTCTTCCCGAGAATATTAATTACCAAATGATGAAACCGCCTCTTTGGTCTGGGAGGTTGAGGTTAAAGGAGGAAATGGGGGCCGTATAGGAGACCGTCCTTTTTGATGGGGGTAACTCTCATTTTGAGTGTGTGTGTGTGTTGTGTGTTTGTGTGGTTTGTGGTGCTGTTGGGAGGGGGGGGGTTGGGTTGGGGTGTAGCACCAGTTATGTTGGGGAGTTGAGTTTCAGGGGGGAGCATTTTTCTCAGATTGAATGGATGATGAGAATATCTTGGACATCTGGACGAAGCAGTTTTTGGCACAGAATCGCTAATTAATGCATTTTTCTCAGCCCCAAAGAAAAATAGTTTTAAGTGGGGGGAAAAAAGCACGAAAAGATAAAGTTGAAAGTTTTCAAATGTTCCTGTTTATGTGATGTTGCTGCTGCTGCTCCAGTACTTTGGCCAGGACACTCCTGTAAAGGAGTTAATATATGGGTAACCAGACAAGCACACACATACCACCTGACTGAAAGCTAACAATTTGGGAGATAAATATGATAAGTAAACAATAAAAAAGACATCAAAGACTACTTTATTAAGATAACAACGCACAGACAGTGAACTAGAAGAAAATATATAAAGGAAAGACACAGTTGCTCCAAAAGGACTTTCCCTTCTATCAAATGCCTCCAAAAAAGCTTTGTTTGTATGTTTTGTGTTTTTCCTGTGAACCTTTAATTCCACATAAGTAAACATAATTTCATGGATTCATAACCAGCCAACGTCAGAAACCGGCTTTCACACTGAGCCTGCATGAAGATGGCTCCATCTAGTGAAACTATGATGTAGGCAGAGACAGAAACTACACCATGTTTTATTGTTGTTATGGCAGAGATACTGTATAGTTCTTGGAAATATAGAATAGGAATAACTACCAAATAAATATCATTATTACTTTTTTTTAATTGAAGCAATACTTCACCCAAATGTAATATTTCTAAATATCAAACACTCCCCTCCAAAAGGCTTAAAAAGCCGCTGTTCTCTCAATGACAGAGAACAGTCATACATTCAATTCCAGTTAATGGCAGTGACAAGTTGTTACGTTGGATAAAAGAATATGTCAACTTTGGGAGGTGCTTTTTAAACCACTCTTGCATCATAAACCACTTCTCTTCTGTCCATGAGTATATTTCAATATTTTCCAAAATAGTGCAACACTTTTGGAGTTTCCCCTTATTCAGATGTCTTACTGTTATCCTCAACAGACTGTACAGAACCGAAAGAGATAATAAGAGATCATTTTTTAAATAAGAGTACAGTATAGGCACAATCCCTGTCAAATATGTAGTTGTATTAATAATGCAAAAATATATCTCAATACACATTTATATAAATCCTTTATTTTACATTTATTTCTAATAATAATAATAATAATAATGTGTAGGATCATTTCATAACTTACCACCTACTACACACTGTAAATAATGAAATGGTTAGTGCCGTGCATGTAGCGTACAGTAAGTTTATCAGTGATATTTTGTTCCCTGCTGCTGCTAGAAACAGAGTTGATGAGAGCGGTGAGACTCAACCAAAACAGTAAAGTTGCAAGCCCCAAAACAAAGAGCCAAAAGACGCTAAAATGCTCCATATAGAGCCGAGGAGAATCGCAGAACTTGGTAATTATTCTGTCTGGATTCAAGATTCAAGCTAAACGTTTCTACATTTGACACAATGCTGTTATAAAAATATAGATTACCGCAGCTTTAAATAACAGTTACAGTCAGCTGTCTTTTGTAACCTTAAACAAAAACCCATCGTGAGTTGCTGATAGCTGTTCTCAGTTCTCTGTGCTAAGTAAAGCCTTCCCTTTTCATGCATGTGCACAGATAAGACTGCTGGTGCCTACACCTGTTCATGTGGTAATGCAAAAACAAAACATCAGATAGATTTATAACATGTCTTCTGCGGTTTCCTGATGCCCTCTCATGCCCTCTCATGCCCCTGCCATGCTCCACTTGGCATCATATCCTATTACCTGCAACATACATGTATGCCGAGCACAATAAATATCTGCCTTACAGTTACTTTATAGTCGTTAGTTCTTTTCAATTTATAAGGTAAAATGAACCTCATATACAAATATATTGACAAGAAATAACAACATGCTGATTATTGCTGACTGAGTGAATGCCTTTCCTAAAAATTAATGTTGCAGCTGTTGCAGATAACCATAATGCAATAAGCGTGGGTGAAAAAATGAGTCAATCATGCATAAAACCACAGGACAACATGCTGACTAAATGAACATTGTGTATTACTCATACATTCGGGGAAATTAGGTGTGATAGATTCCAATTAATGGAGAATGGAGAATATATAGAAATAAAAATAAAAAAAGCTTTTGAATGAAATGCTACTGGAACCAGCGAGCTCTCTTGCCAGGAATTCTCATAAAGTCACTTCCCTTTTCACTAATATCACATATAAACTGTTCCTGCTTTGCTTGCAGTCTTGGAAAGGAACCTAATAACGGCCTTTCTTTTTCTCGTGGACTGACAAAGAACCGAAACAGAAACAACTGCAATCGTTCATTAAGTGTTTGAACTATCAGAACAGTTGGACACGGAGAGTTAGTTCAGGAGTTTCATGACAAGCTAAGGTGAATTACCGATTGTACGCTGGAGTTTCTCTATCCTTGGTGTAGGGGATGTGGTAGATGATGCACTTTGTTTAAAAATGAAAAATAATTACTACATGTAATATATTTTTAATGAAAATGACAATCCGGGCTGATAATAGAAAAGTAGAATCGATTGCTTATCTTACATACATTGAATACAACATTTTTTGCAGCATATCAGGGCCTATACAAATTATAACCACACAGTCAAAAGAATTTCAACATCATGCTCATGTTTGTTTAACAAGTAACAAGTGCTTAATGTTTTAAAGTCTCAAATGTCTTTGCCCTCAGCACTTCATACTTTGTGTTTGGAGCTGCAGCACCCCTTCTGTCCCAACTGTGTTGTTGAGTGAGGGGCAGTGCCCGGGGCAGGCCATGACCAGCACCCTGCATCTTCCTCTTTCCATTAGAAACTTCCTCAAGGACTCGTCGAAGAATGGGTTCCCTTCTCTGTACCCATCCAACAACAGCAGAGCCTCACTGGTTAACAAAGTCCTCAGCTCATGCTCCGTCTTGTCCTTGAGAGAAAGTTGGATCGTCACTTCTTGAAACAAGTCGCCTTTCACTTTGCTGCAGTCGACGTAGAAGAGAAATCGAAGGCTGCTGAGATCGAAGAGGTTGGAGAGGGCGTGTGTCGGCCCCTCAGTCCAAGAAGAGACCAGGATGTGAGCTATGGTTGTCTTCCCGCTCCCGGGGGGTCCCTCAAGGAAAAGTGTCTTTCCAGCTTCTGGGAGTAAAGCTTGAAGATTCACAGGCTGGCCCTTACTGAAAAACAAAAAGAGGGATTAGGAACTACATATGCTGTACCAATATAAAACATAGACTTCAACCGTGGAACTGGATATGTCCACGCACACATTTTCAATTCTTAAAGCCATTCAAATCACCATTTGCAACAACAACATGTCAGAAAGTCTATCGTTGCTACTTTCTTTAGGGGGTGAAGTAAAACCACCCACATGTTTCACGTCGACTTCACGTTGCAAATGTACGCTGTTGGCCACTATCAAACCTTCTTGGCAGTCCATAATGGACGAAGCTATCGTAATTTGGCGTAACTACAACTTCTCTCAATGATTTGGAATAAAACACTTGAATTGTTGCTGTTACTGGAAATGAGAGCATTCTTATGATCAATTGGAAATTTGGTGTGTATGACTCACTTGTTTTGCAGCCTGTGAGACAGCTCCTCCACACCGAAAGCGTCCCAGTGGTGTCTCATCTCCATGCTGAAGGAGTAGTCAGAGTAATGGGCTTTCAGAAACGCCCGCAGAGTTTCTTCCATGCAACCTACACACAATAACACAGACATGATCAGACCACATCCACGTCATTTTATGAAAAAGAGGCAAATAGTGTGGAAAAATGTTTTGGTTGTTTTCTTTCTTTCCGCACAGAAAAGTGCCTGTATGGTAATACAAGCGAGGAATGTGTCGGCTGATATTTTTACGGTAAAAGACATTTTTTAATAATGTAGTTCAGTAGAATAATGTTGTTACAGACAACTACAGATTTCTGGAAGAAATGATCTTATTGAATTCATTCAAAACCTTGAAGTTGTGGGTGTCTCAAGGTCTGTGTTAAACATCTGAGGGCATCTAACACGAGAACCAACAGGTTTTTATTCAGTGCCACTGCAAATAAATGACGTAATAAATAAAGTACTGAATCTAATTCATCGATAAGTTGATTGACAGAAAATCAATTGGCCACTATTTTGATAATTAAGTCATTTTTACTTTAAAAATTAAGTGAAGTTATTAATTAAGTTATTTTGCAAGCAAAATACCAAAACATTAACTAGTTCAAGCTGCTAAATTGTGAGGATTTTCTGCTCGGCTATATCTCATGTGGTAGTACGCTGAATATCTTTGGGTTTTGGATTGTTGGTTGGACATCACTTTGGGCTGTGACTGTGACAAATCAACTGAAAAACATAAATCAGGTAATAATGGGTCACAAGAGTCACTTACCTTCATTAAAAACAGTTCTCTCCTCTTTATATTCTTTATTTTTTGCTGTGCCTGATGGAAAAGAACAGCGTTGTTACTTGATCAGCTTTCACACACAGTCGATACTTATGGTCATTTATGAATAGCTATATTTCAGTCGAGCCACCTTCATTGAGCAGTTCACAAGTACGACTTTAAATATAACTAAGTCTCATTGTATTACTGGAGGTGTTGCAGTGATTTAAATTGTATGTGAAACATACACGGTTCATGTTTGCTTGCTCGCTTGGTAAGATTTGGTTAAACCGCAATGGATGCAAGCAGCACAGACTTTAAGGGGCCTTTGGACGTCACAGTTCAGCCACGCTTGCAATTGCAAATGATTAATTAATTCACGGCACTTCAACCAATTAGCTTAGTGAGAAAAAGGCAGCACAGCCAGGCAAGTGGAGAATGGATAACACCAAAGTAGAAAGAATCATCACGGTGCGAAGGAAATTATGATCATAGTTTTAGGGTGTCCCTAAAGGTATGATCTCAACCTTCTTCATGGAGAGTGAAAGGAACTGTGGGCGTCAGCAGTATGTTCTCATAGTCACCGCTCTCTTTGAGACGTTTAGTTTATGCAGCGCTTTTCAAAAACAATTCTGGCAAATCTACAGAGGTCTGCGAAAGGCCACTACTACTTTGGATCTACTTTATGTTCCTTCACAATAAGTTTAATATTACCTTGAAATACATGTTGCATTCATACTGACGACAGCGTGAGAGGGCGCTCCCCTTTGTACTATTGTCGCCAACGATTAAATCACTACTACAAGCTACTTAGTTCTTCTGTGACTGTTGCTGTCATCATGTGGTGGCTTTGGTTGTTGTGATTACGAGACTGTTACACACTTTTTAATGGATGTTACATTCATTACATGCAGGTGTTGTGTGTGTGTGTGTGTGTGTGTGTGTGTGTGTGTGTGTGTGTGTGTGTGTGTGTGTGTGTGTGTGTGTGTGTGTGTGTGTGTGTGTGTGTGTGTGTGTGTTGAGACTTACAGGCAGCAGTAGAAACAGACCTGCCTCGACCGTCGACCAAAAGGTTCCTGGAACCTAGAGGGGGAAATCATTGTTATAAATGCTGTGTGTTAATACAGCATGTGTGTATGTAATTAATGGAAGGGTGGAAGTTTGTTTGGCACAGTGTACAAATAGTTTCATTCATTTAGCTTGGTAAAATAATATAAATATCTTTGTTTTAAAAGCATCAATCTTGCTTTCTATATGTGAGACATGTTTATTTAATTGTATTTCTCTTGTAAATATTATATTTTATGTGCTGCTGTCCGGACATATAGCTGAAGTAACCCTTCTTATCATGTTAAATATACATATACAGAGAAACATGTAATAGGTCCACTATTGAGATGATGAATGTGTTTGTTTAGGGGAATATATTAACAACAAACATGCTACACTGAAAAAACCACCAACACGTTAGGACATCGCCTCAAATTCCCCTGTCACATAAATCAAGCCCAACCTGGGTGTTTCCAAACGTGGTGGTTGTGACACATGTCATGCGCACAAGAAAACATGCATGTAAAATTCCCTGAACAAAGATGACAAAGCTATAACCTAAATGATGAACGTTTTACAAATACTTCCTCTTTTCAGTGGCAAAATGACTTGACTCAACATGTATCACACGAAATGACACAGTTGTCTACTGACAAGACAAATTGATCTGCCCATTTGACAAAAACAAAAAGTAAACATAGGTCATAAGTATACACTTGAGGTGAGACTGCAGAGTTCTCGCTGGACAATAAAGTTATATTTAAAAAGTTATATTCTATTCTGTCTTAAGTCATAGCAGTATTTTATGCTATTTTATTAATGGGTTTTAACAGTGAAAAATAAAAGGGAAATAAGAAAAGATTAAAGATGCACAACTGGATTTTCCACTCTTCCACTTTCCTGCTTAGTCTTTCATTCCACATCCTAAAAGGAAATCCAGCCCTGCAGTGACCCCGCACATCCTGTACACAATGTCTTTGGGCTGCAGATTTATTTCTAAGTCTATCATATATGAGTGCAAGAACAATCCATTTGTTAATAGTATTGTCACTTTAATATTTCACCATAGCTGTATGTGGAATTATTATGCATTGTAATGCCTGATGTCAAACACAAATTTCCATTTTGATGTAGATTTTATTGCACCTCAGAGTATTCTATATTGTGTCTCCAACCTACGGCTGCATTATATGTATTTATGTGTTTGTTTTAAGCTACATGTTCTGAATGTGTAATGTGCTGTACACACAAAGAATTGAGTGACTGCTTACCTTTTCGTCGTCGGTACAAGAGCACTGCAACAATAATGACGACCATTACCACTCCGATGCCCAATACAACGATGACAGCATTATTTTTTACAGGAGGAACGGGTATCTCATCTGGGAAAAGAGTGAAGAAGGATTAGTGTTAAAATGTGCCACAAAACTTCTGTAATTCAGCAATGACAGGGCCAAGTGTTGGCATGTTCTTAGTTATTATACCCACACTTTAAATATGTTTAGCCACTTTGGAAATAACCAAATATACGAAAGACAAAAACATTGCAAACTTCCCCTTTCTGGTTAACAACTAAAAAGAATGCCGTAATTAAAGTGACTGTGTACTTGTGTACTGCTTTTTAGATTAGCTGTGCATCCGGCCCAATCTTCTTTTACTTTTCTTCTTTTTGTAGTTGTATTCACAGGCCCTTTACCTTTATTTTGCAATAACATAGCTTGATACTTTCTCATGTTTAGCAAATCAGGTTCAAACATACTGTATCCAAACGAGTAAATTATTATTTGCACACATATTGGCAGAAGCAGAGCAGCCTACACACACACAAATCTCTTGTAATGGAACTCTACAATAAAGCTGAAGCGACGCTACACTACCTACAGCTTCACTGAAAGCTGGGAGAAGTCTTGTAACTGTAGGAAAGAGCTGATACTATCAAAAATAAATTGTGAACATAACAGGAAATAGAAGTAGGCGATGACATTAACATGTTATATTTCCTGTGTTAAGATGAGAATATCAAAGGCTTCACCTAACTTAATAGTGGCGGCTGCTTAAAGTACCAAAAGCACTAATTACAATTATGCAGAATGTTGTATTTTATAATAATATGTATTAAATTATTGGATTATAAATAGTGATGCATTATGTGTAAGCATCACTTTAGTGTTGCAGCTAGCAAAGGAGGGGCTGATTTCAAGTGATTACTGGGTATTTACAATATATCTATAATAATACATCATCATTTATTATCTGTTTTCTTGCTTCTCATTTGATTCTTTTATCTTTTAGTAAAAGAAAAGTTGGGCAGCAGACAGGACGATGGAATAAAGAAATGGAATAAAGTTGACTGGCCAGAGTTGACCTGGAGAAGTTGCAATAAAATGGTCAACATTGTAAAAGTCCCTGTGTGCTTGCATGTTCTGTGTCTTGTTTTGGAAGAATGCCTTTTAAAGAAATATAAAAATGTACCTGGCATATGAAATGTTGCAGAGTAGCCATCCTTTTCAAAGACACACGTGTAGTTGTTTTCTACGGATAAGCTGACGCGTATACGACTGTTGACTGTAAAAAGCTGGTCTGGAGTTGATGCGGAAGTGGTGCTGGCATTGAGCGTCCGCAGCGTCCCATCCTGCCACATCACAGAGGACTCCGGGTATCCCTCTGACTGGCAGATTAGCAGCACGTCATCACCCTCTGCTACCTTCTCAATGTGTTTAGTCACTGTTTTATAAGGTGCTAGGGGAGAATCAGAGAAGAAGAAATATAATAACTACCTTGTGTTTAGAACAGCACCACTATGATATAATCCTAAAACTATAATCAAGAGATCTTACATGATAAGAGGAAGATCTTCGGGAATGTAGAAATGAGCCAAAAGCATTTTTTTTTATACCAAATTGAGTAATATTGGTTTTACTTTCATTATCATCATGAGTTATACTGTGCCCACAAACGACCACATGCTATGGCCAATGAGCAAGACCATTCCCAGAACAAACCCCTGAAATCTTTTCTAGAAAGTTACACAATTACACCGTCACAGACTCGGTACTTACCAACAACAGACAAAGTCATCGTTTTATAATCAGCTCCTTCTCCTTCCACCAAACACTGATAAGTCCCAGAGTCATTGATCCGGAGCCTGGAGATCTGTAAAGTGACACATACGCATCATGTATGGCAAATTCAAGGCTTAAATGAACCAATATAAAATGCATAATCCCTCTTTCTCTATCTCTAATACAAGATATGTATCTGATACTGTGAACACAGAGAATAACGGGAAGATAAATATGATACTTCTACATAAGCGAGGAATCCAGTGGATCTTATGTCCTGCTAGGGACTTTGACGCTCACATAATTCCCACAAAGATGAAAAGGGGAGGGCAAGTTAACATCGTCACTGTCAGTATTTACCTGTAACTTAGACCAGCCTTCCTGCAACTGCTCAGTGAGAAGCCTAACTCGACCCTGATAGTCCGGATCCTGGGACGCCAAGTCCTCCTTCCAGTTATCCATACGGTACACGTCCCGGACCAAGGTGTAGGTGAACCAGTGCCAGGTCACCTTCAGGTACGCAAGAGGATGTGATAGTTTAGGCCGAAACCTGCAGCTCATCACAACATCTTCTCCCAACTTTGACTCGTACAAGGCGTACTCGGCATCAACAGTGAAAAACAGCCCTAAAGCAATATACAACATTAAATTAAGCACAGTAGATGATTTTACTTTGTTTTTGTAAAGTGGCTTGTGCATTATATAGAAATAGAAATGTTTAATGTAGATTAAATTGTGTCCTGTTTTGTGCTCTTATTTATATATTAGTGTCTCGACTGCTGTACACTTTATACTACAAAGAATCGTACTACACACCTGAGAGAGATGGCTGAAACATGACTTGCAAAACTAGAATAAGGGCCCAGTCCATTGAGACCTAAGGAAGAAACAAAAGGGAGTTTTACAAATGTTAAAATCTTTTGGTCATGTTACTAAGATACATGAGTCATTTTAAACCAGATGTAAATTCCAAAACCACTTGTTTGATTCAGTTTACTTTTTTACTCTGAGACTAAAAACACACACTCAACATCACATGTCGGTGGCATACATTGTTTTTCTTAATCCCAGCATGACTCAGCTCTTCAAAGCAAGTTACTTCCCTATTGGTTCAGTATTGATAACAACACAAAACCAAGGTGCCTTACATAAACGTAATTGTTCACTTTAAGTAATCCTGTTAGGACAACAATCAAATCAAAGCAAGTGCATTTATTATATCATACAGATCTCAAAGTGCCAATATTTAAAGTAATTCATTGAGTGAACTGTTCAGGGATAATTACATTAGTAATTTTCTGTGCAGATTTCCTATGAAATGGAACTGAAGATGGCAGTTCTGCAGAACATGTATGACTTTAAATGTGGGTGAGCTGTCATTGATTATTAAGCTTTGTCAGCTGTTTGCTTCACAATAGGCATAACTAAAATATATTATAATTAGTCAGTTATTAAGTACTAGGTACACTTCAACTTATTACATATTTAGCCTACTATAGTTAAGATAACTGTATTAGTCTCCAGGCTAAAATAAAACACTTAGCATAAAGGTGATAAATGGCTAATTAAATATTTTAATATGAAAAAACTGATATATATGATACAATGATACAAATGAAAAATAACACGTAAATAGATAACTAAATGCTCATTAATAAAAATCTATTACCAGCCCTAATATTATAATTCTAAAAAATACTAATACTAATAACAGTAATAATAATTATTATAATAACAACAACAATAATACTTATAATAATAAAATATTGAAAGTTGTACAACCCTAAACTGTTATTTTTCAATATAGTCAACAATATATTCTTACCTTCACGACATGTAACAGCTAGTTAGTTGTATTTTCATCTAGTGTCCCTTCTTCCTTAGTTCTGACCGCCTCCGCTGCTGCTGTAGGCTATATACTGTACGCGCATAAAACAGAAGCCACGTGGGTGATGGGGCGTCCCAACCAACACACCCACTCGAAACTGTATCAATCTAAATTTTAGCCAAATTTAACATGACAGATTTGGGTCTCCACGTTGGGAATACCAGGTTACAACTAAACACACTGTAAACGTCTTTACGTCTCACAGATCTACCTAGAGGAGGAAACAAGTTGCGCAAATGAACACGGAAATAGACCACTTTTACTGCATTTACTGTAAGGAACATTATATAAAATAATGGTCTCACCTAAAATGTCATAAAACGAGTATACAACCCTCTTTGTGCTTTATCGGCAGATGTGTTTGTCTTTTGCGCGCGCAATAATAATTATAATAATAATAAGTGAGTCATTCAGATATATTTGAAACTGATAGCTGCTCTGTTTCTGTCTCTGTGTTATTTTTCGCCAACTTCATTTATCTTTATTGTACACATGTTCATATTATACAGAGGTACAAACAGATACAACAACAACAACAAAAAAGACAAAACGCAAATAAAAGAACATTTACTTTTTATAATGCCAGAGTTCGTGTTATATACAGTATATTATAATCGTTATGTTCTTTAAATTCATTAATAAAGTGCTGGACAGTTGACTTGGTTCCTGACCCTTTTCCCCATGGATATATAATATACTATAATAAACTGTTGTATGTTGTACAGCATGTTATTTTCAATCTCATCATGACTTAAATATAGCATTACATCAAACATTATTTCAACATTCAACTTATTTTTTTATTTTTTTAGAAAGTTGACATCATCAATCCAGAACATTCTGGATTACTGGCACACTGGCTTTCTAGTTTCTAGTAATTCCCAGAAATCACATTTATAATCTATTTCTAGTTTTACATTTTCCAACACAAGTTTTTACCAGGTATATTCTATGGTTTGTCTTTAAAACTCTTCCATAACGTTGTTATTGATACAGCATTATCACACCTGTACATCATTGAACAAAGGAAGACAAACAACTATAAGATGACTATCTAGGACCTAGATAGTCATCGGCAGCAACATTACCTGCAAAATGTGTTTCTAAAACAAAGAGATGCATGTTCACACGAACAAGTCCACACACGTCATTTTGGAAAGCTGGAAATTGGAATGGAATGCAACATATCATTATGCATCGTGTATCACGTATCATCTACAGTGGGACTTTCAAACTCTGTGGGTATTCCATCAGTTTACCGACTCCCATGTTGTGCGTGTTTGAACACAACTTTATTTTTAGTTATGAGAGTGGTGCGTGTCTAATCTTGGAAATGTTTTTGTCACTACGAGTTTATTTTTCCAGTTTTTTTTAGAAACCCCTTGGAAAATCTTAATTTGTAATAGACTTTACTACCCAGATTAGTCATATAAAATACCATGCCATTACTGGAAATGTTTGTGATATAGACCTTGATTAAACATGTTTTATTTTCTATGTGATCCATCATTGGTTAATGTCTGATGAGGAAAAGACAGAGCTAAAGCATTCGGTATGAACTACTACTGTACGCATGTACTATTAGGGTGTAGGGAGAAATAAAAAATACTGAGAGCAACAGACAAAGAGTGGGGAAATTAAGGCGCAGTAGTGTTTAATGCAACATTATGCTTATCATCTATTTACTTTTTACTTTTATTTAGTTTCATTATTGCCTTTAGCTTTATATGCTGTGAGTATGGCTCTTGAGATCATACTTCATATTGAGAAAATGTGCATTTATTTTCTAAATCAACTACTGTGTTAAAAATGGAAATAGAAATGACTGAAACTGACAGCCAGACTAATTTATGTTGAGTTGGTTGTGAACCTGGGGAGGTGGAATATTAGGTGTTATTTGTGCAGGAAGGTGATAGTTGGCCAGGAGTCCCCAACACTGCATTAATGCAATAATGGAAATAGATAGCTTAGCTTGATATGGTTCACTGCAGTATGAATATTTTCACTTTTACTGATCATGTCAGAACTAAACATAACGCAACGTGGGATGCTAACTCTCCTACAAAGTTATTGTGGAATCCTCCCACCTATGAAGGGCCCCTATTGTGTAAAGTGTGCATTTATCTTGTGCTGGATCAGGTCACAACATTTACATAAAAGTCTTCAAACTTTAAAGTGTCTTCTCTGTAACAGCTAAGGTAAATAAATCATACCATTTTAGTTCACCACACAAAGTTTTTTTCCATTATTTATTTATGTATTATTGACACAACATTTCACACAACCCCAGGGCTGGTTGTTTTGGAGACTAAACTCAAACAAGCACTGACTATAAAATAATCAACTATTGATTAAGACCTACAATCACCAACAGAGGGAGCCATTTCTTGTTTAACAGCAACTAGCCACCATGGACCATGGACTGTAAAGTGCCCTGGACAAGCAATAAACCTCTTTAGCTCAAGCACTGTGTACATTTTATATTTCTCAACCCAAATTGTTCACTTACTCAGAGCGGAAGCGTGGTAATACATTGGTTTGAATGAATTCCTTTAAATCATGAATGTAATGACGTAATGGCTTTATTATGAGTTAATAATGACATATTTTGGGAGTAGACTGTTATTATAATGCCCATATAATATTAGTTTTGACATTTGGAAAGCATCCTTCTTGTTTATGGTATAAAATATTTTAGTTTTATTTTGAAATCTGACCGGAAGAGCAGTGCTTATTTCTTACAGGTAGACCGGAAGTTAGCAGTTTTGAGGGGGTTTGCACATCACCTTTTATTTTCATAGACATGCCCTTGAATATCTTGTCGTTCTTGCTTTTGTGACGAGTATCATTACAGTCTTCAACGTATATTAGGTATGTAAAGCTTCATTTTATATTAACCAAGCTAACATTACCACTCAAGGTTAAAACCGAAGCGAATCGGGTGAAGCATGGGGAGCTACTTTATGTAGTAACATTAGCTCATATCGTTTGCCAAATGAATTACCAGGAGAGACCCAAAAGCACTGAACCAAAACTGTCAAACCGGTTGCTAACGTTGAGTACTGCTAACCCCTAGCAATAGCAATATGTGTACGTTATTAGCATGGCGTTATTAAACAGACGCAGATAAATGAAGCACGAGTGAGCTAACGTTACTGAGTTTAGCTGACAGTTGTAAGTTAAGCTACTGGACAGTGAAACCTCGACAGTGCCATTAAGTTGCATGTTTGAGTAAATAAAGTTTAAACGTTGGTTGTACCTCTAACGTTTGAGTATTTGTGCTAGTACGTTTGATAACGTTTGGCTGCAGCATAATATTAAGTAATTGTGTCTTTAGGTCAACAGTCACAGCGCCACCATGGGGTTTCTACTGTCTAAATCCATGGATGCAAACTTTAAAAAGCAGCAAGAATTCATGCTCCACAATGCACGGCTGCAGGTGAGTGAAAGTGCACCCACTCACATGGTATTAAAGACAACGTTGTTCAGAAGATGTAATTGCTATGCACTCATAGTTTACTTCATGCACCTGCAACCGTGTTGTACCAGTGTCAGGTGGAACATGGAAGTGAGTGTTATGCAAAAGTGTCCTGCTTTATTACTTGATCGAGTGGCCCAGTTTTAAAAATAGGCCCAGTGTCAAAATCTAGCTTTAAGATTAAAATGTCATTGATACTGTACTTACATTGTGCATATTCCTAAAATATTATACATTTTTAATGTCATTACTACACAGCAAACATGAAACTTAACGTAATATCTTTTTTAATGTAATTACTACACAGCAAACATTGGGCTATGTAATATTCCAGGGTAATTTGTCAATTGTACCAGTGAACCAGCCCACATGGACCATAATTCTGGCAGATCTTCCAGGAAACAGACTCAGGCCATCAATCTGGCCGTCACATTAATGTACCCTATGTATCCGTCTTGTCAGCCTGTTGCTCTTTATTTATTTCTTGAATCAGTGTCCAAACCAGGGATACAAGCTTCAGTTCAAATCTCAGCATTTCCATTTAGAGACCACAGGTTTTATTGCGCTCATTGTTTCATTTAAACAAAGGATTGTTTTTTTTTCTTCTCCTTTTTGGGGCCAATTTGTTGTGATTTATTCATGCCTGTAAGCTGCTGAGCAGCAGGTGGGATGTGTGACTGTCATTACACCAATGAAATTATCCAACGTACACCCAAAAGGTTTGTTGTGTTTTCTGTCCCACAATTTTCTCCTGCTCTCCCAGGTGTAAATGTGGTAGAGGATGACTAATATTATTTAGTGATGGCAAAGGTTTGGTAATTGAGTTTTAGAGCGCCGATTTGGGTTGTGACGATGAACCACAGGTAAATATTATGTACATGTTTAAGCATTGCTGTACAAAATCTACATTGTTTCATTGTCTTAACTGAGTAAAGCTTTCATATTTATAATTCCCACTCAGCATCACTTTTAAATAATTAATAATTAAGACATTTCCTTTTTTCCCCATTGATTTTGATTGATACATTTATCCTTTTAGATCTTGGCTGAACAAAACATTCTCAAATGTCGAATAGTCAAACAAAAATCTTAAGGGTCGCTAATGTTATGTTACTGTCTGTAATTGTGAAATTGCATCTTTTATCACAGTGTGTAATGAATAAGATTGACCCTGGCAATTTTAGAATATCTGTGAAGCAACGCTGTTGCCTCCCCATGCATTAAGATGTCAAAGATGATTGCTTGACTGTGTTTTCAAGTCACATTATTCAAAGCTAATTGAACCTCTCTACGCTCTTGCCTTTTGGACTCTTTAGTCAAAGTCATTTGGCTTTGTGTTCAGCATCACAGTGCCCACCTTAAACATTACTTGAAGATGTGGATATGGGTGTGTTTGTATGACGCATGTCCTGACGATGAATGGCAGCTGTGAAATTATGTTTTTGTTCATTTTATATTTAAAAGAGGGGTCTTGGCTGTTTTTGATTTATTTTATATCACTGGTTTTTGATCACTGTGATGCTCACGCTCTGAAGGTAATGCAAACACCAATAATGATTACAAATGTTGCTTGTTTAGCCCTTTTGCAAAAACATAAATTACATATAAGTACTTTACTGTGTGTGTGTGTGTATGTGTGTGTGTGTGTATGTGTGTGTGTGTGTGTGTGTGTGTGTGTGTGTGTGTGTGTGTGTGTGTGTGTGTGTGTGTGTGTGTGTGTGTGTGTGTGTGTGTGTGTGTGTGTGATCCAAACTAGGCAGAGAGGTGGATTGTCGATGGAGCTGAGGTGTGCCCGGGTGACGCAGCAGACAGCTAGCTGCTATGGCACCCACCTATCACTCAAAGCAGACACGACCCCAAATTATGCATAACCTTAATATAATTTAAACGGGTGAGTCATATTAAAATTCACCCCTCGTACAGTTATCATGAATGGTGATTAGCTATGGAGACAAAAACAGTTTTTCGTACCAGGCTGGGCATTTTACCACGAGCCTCAAGTGGCCGTTCAAGGAACTTCAGTTTTTGGCAGTCACGCGTTGGCTTTTCAGCACCCGAGGTTGCCACTTGATGTGTTTGTGGATTTCTCTCTCTCTCTCTCTTTTTGTTACAACTACTTCTTTCAGTATGTAGACCGTGATGATTTGTGCGCATCAGTCTCCCTGGTATTGTCCTGCTGTGCGTATGCTTGTAGCCTTTAGAAAATGTCAGTGAATTTCCCGCTTACGTTTCAGTTCTGCTGTCACCTTCTCACCTTCCGAGTGAATCCATTGATGCTCATTTATTTTCTTCACTGCTCTTTCCAGTCACTGTTTAGACTGCATTTACGATTTGAGAAGTTTGTCTTCTTTTCTCGTCTTCTACCATATTTGTTTAGCTTTTTTGAAACATACAAAACAGTAACACAAGATACAGAGAACTTCTGAGAT